>NW_006800461.1:141824-167456 GCF_000485575.1 Poecilia formosa | reverse complement strand
TGCTTGACTTTATTTGTACAGATTCACATTGCAAAATTGAATCATGTCAATGTGTTACTGGTAGTCAGCACAGAGATTCTGTTGTTTTCATTCATTTGTTCTGTTTGTGGTGCTGAGTCTTGTGAAATAAATCAGTTTAATGTTTCATTGATTAATAGCATAGTGGCATGTTTTTCTCCGAGTGTTTGAACTCATCGCACAGATCCACTTTGCATGCGGAGTCCTCACGTTGCACTTGTGAGTACTGTTATCAGTATTGTATAGATTAATGCAGAGGGATAACCATGTGTGACTGTCTGCTGTGCTGTGTGAGCCTGAGCTGAGGAGTGTTCCTCTTTTCTGTTGGTGGAGATGGGACCCATCCATCAGCTGAAGGAGCAGAATAACCAAGAGTGACATTCAATTACAGTATGCAAATGTGTGTTCTTTATTTATTTATCAAGGCTTCACCAATCATTTACTCAATTAACTATTTTGGACATGCACTATCATGAGGAGATTGCAATATGCTTTCCAGTAACAACCAATAATGAAATGTATTATTAGCAATAACATTAATGGAACAAGTGAAGTGAGACTCCTCATCACCGTTGGATGAATGACAAATTAACTACAATAAAGGGAAAAATATACAACGAGGACTTGCAACATGATACCTGTTTGACATTTAGGGCCCTATATACAAAGATTGCAAATTAGGAGCAAGACAAAAAAAAATCCATGTGCAATAAGTGGGCATGTCACACGCAATCTACAAATATGCACATGTTATTGATTGGATGCGCAAAAGTGGTGCAGACCTCCTCTTTTCATGAGGATTTTGCATGTGCTACTAGCTGTCACCATGGAGGGTGTTGGGAAGTGGAATGGCCATAAAATAATCATAAAGTGGAAAGTTATTATGCTGGAACTATGAAAAGAAAAACATCAATAATACATTTCATGTAAATAGATTTATGATGTGGTACAATGCAACAGTGATTAATCAAAATAAATCTGAAAACAGCTGATTTAACACCAGTAACAGTCCACCTGAACCAATCCTTTCCAATGTGTTTCCTGGCAAAAAAAAAAAAAAAAAGATCTTTGCTTTCCTCACTGTCACCCTGCCCCAAAGCCAAAAATGAACAATGTGAATAATGAAAGCCCTGATCTTGAAGTCTACCTGCATCTCCACAGTGTCTGAGTGGCTCCATTACAGAATGAAAAGTGAATCTCTTTTGTTGCTTCCAGATTTGCCCATTATTAAGGAAACCCATTAAACGACAGAAGGTGACTTTTCCTTTCACAACAATGACACATGAAAAGCGACCACTGTCGGGGTGGAGATGGAAGCAACTGATGGGGCTTGGGAGGGGGTTCTGACCCAAGAGGAAAGGGGTTATTGATTGACTGAGCCAGCACTGCGTCCTGTGCTCTCTGTCAATCACCTGTAGACCCGTTTCTTTGCTGCTCTTTTTTCTTCTGGCCACGAGTGAACTGTTGTTTCCCAAATGCTACTGTGTCCTAATTTAACTTCATTACTGTGTGGCTGACATCTAGGCAACAAGGGGGGAACAAACTGTATCTTTCAACCCCGCATGTTTGCAATCCACTGGATGAGCGACCTTTTCTATCGCCATCCATCCACAGCTCTCCTCATCTTCTCTTTGCCTTCATTCGAGTTCCCTGTGGTTAGTCTGTCACTGTCTTTCTTATCCTTGTGCTCTCCCCATGGTGCCCACAAATGCAGCTCAGCAGCATTGATAATGGCCTGACAGACCACAGTGGTGGGCTTGCATCGGCTCCTCAGCCCCGTCCATTCTTCCTCAAACCTGACGCCTTGCCTTTGTCACCAAGGTCACCTTGCTGCCTGTCGGCTCAGTGAGAGAGGCTGTCAGGCTGAAAATGGGAGCCATTCACCTGCCTCCTTTAGTCTTTCTACTGAGGCTGCTTACCCTTAGTGTGTTCAGACTGTGTGAGTTGGTTGTAGACCAAGTAACAAATGATATATCTTAAAACAACTTCAATCCAAAGGGCAAAGTGAGCAATTCCACAAACTTTTAAGCTATCATCATGTTTGCACAGTGCAGCTATTTGAAGAGAGACAGATGATTATTTACATGGAAAACAGAAGTAGCAGGCAGTTTGGCTCAAGGACTGCTATAAAGTCGTGACATGCATCTTAAAATAACATAAATCCCAGTTTAATCATGTTTTCTGCTAGTCAGAAAATCAGAGGCCCAGAGTTAGGGGTAGGGTTATGCTAAAAGATTTCTCGTTGACACTACTATTCAGATTTTCTCTGTTAACATGATTTATTCTTATTTTATTTATTGAAATACTAAATTAACATATTCACTGCCTGATCTCATTCACTCTGTGTGTGCAAGATTGAAATGAGATACTTATTAGATTGACTTTGGCACCAGTACTCATTGTTCCATTATTGCTTCTGACAAGGTGATGATATAAATGTTTCTAAAAGAGTGCTGACTAGAGTGCTGAATATGTACTTTAGGAACGAGGCACTAAACGTTGCTTGTATAGCTCTAACCAATACAACAGCTTATGTTAATATGTGCACATGAATAAATCAGCACTTAATTTATCTGAAAATCTCCAACTCTATCATATGAAGTTTTATATTTTTTTATTTATTTTACCACATTTTGTAAGTCACTTCAAAATTAGACAAATGTAACGTAGGTAAATGCAAAATAATCAAGTGATACTTTTCCATATCAGGGCTAAAATTTGCATTTGGCTCATTCTTGTTTGCTGAATGATTTTGCTTCATTAGCTTCTTGTTTAAGGTTATGGTACATAATCTCAAAAGTCCAAACTCTAATTAGACTACCAACTCCTGCTGGTCAAGGGTGTGGGTGGTGAAGTCGACCTCAACTTTTCAAATATGTTAAATCATGATTTACTTATTCACAAAGTTTGTGCTTGTTTCATTATCTTTTTCCATAAAATACAAAAAAAAAAAGAAAAAAAAAAGTAAAAAAATCTTTATTTGAGACCTGCATTTTGTATTTATCCAGGTTATCTTTGTCTAAGACCAAAATAACTTGATTTGAAACATTTAAGGGGTGCAAAATAACTCCTGGCGGGGGGTGATCATATTTTTAAAAATAATGTATGATCTGGGTTTTAATTTAAACATATTGATTGAAGCAAGTTCTTTACTCTAACCTAAAACGTATTAATTCCTTTCGCTGATATTCCATCCTGTAATAATTGAGCAGCTGGCTCTCCTGACCTGTATCATTCATTTCTGTAGCTGCTTTTTAGTTTCACCAGTATAGAGGTTTAAACACTAGACATTTCCATCCAATATGTGTCTGAGAACCTCAGGAGATCTCTATGCACAACATTCAGTTGAATTTCAAACCTAACAACACTCTCAGACAGACTGGTTCACCCACAAGGATACAAAACAGCCAAACACAGGCTTAGAGTGCCTGTACACACAGTATAGTGCTTCAAAAATTGTTTGAAACTCTATGTTGGAGAAGCTAGCCAGTAGCTACAAAAATGCATGGTACTATATAGAAGAGCAAGCGCATCAGGTCAAGAGTGGTTCAGTGGTTCATGCAGTGCTATTTTCTTAATCTTAACTTGTATCAACAACCAAATCAGAAAAATTACAAGAGAGGGATATATCAGACCTCCCAGTCCCTCAAACCCATTAATTCAGAAAACCTAGTCAAAGCCTGACTAAATTGTTTTCCATCACAGCAGAACGCTCCTCAGCTGGTGATTAGATGCAACTGATTATCCCCAGAAGAAAAGCAGGACAGGATGTCCTCTGAACACTGACCGTATCGTGATTTTCCCAGTCTCTTGGAACTTGTCATTAACCCAGTTCCTGTTGGTCAGTTCAACATTATTCTCTCCACCTTCTGCTTTAGTTCACTTATGATCACTACTGTCTCCAGAAACCATCATGAGGAGATCTCACTTTTTGTTTTTACAAGACTTTCTTGTTTTCTTTAGTTGCCCCTGGCCACAAAAACATAACCCAGATATGAACTGGTCTGACTCACATAGTGCATCCTGCAGTCCATATACAGTAAGTGAGACTCAAATCCTGATCTCTCTCAAGTTCCACCAGAATGACATGATCTTCAATGTGTTTTTAGTCATTACTGCCACATGGTCTTTATGACTGCGCTATTGATCTTCTTCCAGGTGTCATTCACTGAACTGCTGTCAAACTCAATTCTGTGAACAGTTTGAACGATCAACTATATCCACTACAGAAAGCCCACTCTGTTAATATCAGTTCATTATTAATCATTATCATCATAACTATGATTAACATTTCATTTCTTATGTTTCAAAAGCAACTCAAGATGTGGGTTTTTAATGTAGAGCTAAAGGAATTCGGTGTTTCAGCTATTTTGCAGTTTTCTGGAAGTTTGTTTCAGATTTGTGGCGCATAGAAGCTGAATGCTAGTACCATCCTGGAACCCAGTACCAAAATGTGCAGAACATATGAACATAAAATAGTAAATCATTCCCATGTCAGTGCATATTGCAAAACAATGATCTGAAAGAGATTCAGACCATCAAGACTAGCAGTGTCTTTCAGAAACATCTGACATGTAACAAGCCAAAGAATTGCAGGACAGTCCAGTGGGTCAATGATGTATATGTGGTGGTTTAAACAATGACTTATGAGCTTTGAATTACCAGTTTTACTTTAACTGAAGAAGCAATTTGGACAAAAAAAAAAAAAAATAACAACAAAATAATCATGTTTACATAAAAAAGACCTGTATTATTTTTTTTCTGACATCCCTTAGCTACATTTGACTAATCAGGAGCTTTTAATTAGATTATAATTCTAACTTAAGTACTAAAAAGCAAATGTTGGAATAGTTGTCCACGTGTGCCCTTTTGAAGAACAGAAGTTTTCTTCTTTTAAATCACATTTTTTTCAAGTCTGTCGAACTTTTTCTTTCCATGCCGTTACTGCTCTCCTATGATTCAACACATATTTCACTCAGCAGTGACTTGGTCATATCCTACTGATTCATATGCTAATAAGTTTCTAAGACAACCCCCCATGGCTCGCAGGCAGAGCTTGAAATATTCCTTTCATTTTTCTCCTTCATTCGCAGCAACAGCACTCGCTGTGAAAAGCAGAGCTTTATCACTCCTCCAGCCCACCGGATTTTGTTGACCTATCTTGTTTTTTCCCCTGCAGTGGGAAAGGCATTTCTGGGATAAACAATCCACTGAAATGTCACCAGATTCTATGGAGTCCAAGAGAGCTGTGCCGTCAAGCTGGAGGGACAGTCGCGTTGTCATCAGCCATTAGGCAGAATTTCATGTCTTATTATGGTGCGACAACAATGTATAAGACCAAAAATATCATTCTCAAATGGTGGGCAATGAGACATTTCATGTTGATGCTCTACAGGGAACATCACAACACTGTCTAATTCCCTAAATTCATAAATATAATGAAGAGACACTTTTGTGCAAACTGCAGTGGTGATTATGTTGTTTAAATGATGTCAAGACAAGTCCTCTTTCATTCTTTTTTATTATTTTTATTTATTTTGCAGAAAAATAATCTCAAACTGAAACCTGTAAATAAAATTTCAACCTTTAAGTAACTATTTAGCAGGACACAAAAATACTGTTTTCAGATTCTTTTTTCAAAATCCCTTGTGTCACGCATGCTGGCATCCTTACATTTAACACTTTGAACAACTCCAAGTTGCCAAAAGAAAAGCACTTACTCATGTCCTCTGACTTTTCACAGTGTTCTCTGTTACAGAGAGGAGGATCTTTGACCATTCCTCTTTGCACATTCTCTGAAAATCATCCAGAGTTACAGGTTTTCACTCACGCACTCCTTTCTTCTGTTCACCTCACATATTTTTAAAAGGATTAAGGTCTGTGGACTTGGATGACCTCAGAAGGTGTGTTTATGTTTTTTGTTTGTTTGTTTGTTTGTTTGTTTGTTTGTTTGTTTTAGGAAACATTTCTGATTAAAAATGTCTAAGAGGTTTAAGTATAAGATACATTACTGTCATCATGTTGTTCAATTAATTTGTGATGCAGAGAAACTCCACCTCCAAAAGAATATTAACAATCTATGCCTTCTTGTTTCCCTGTAGTATTAATATGATCTGATGCAAAGGGTCATTTCTATTGGTCACTCTCCAAACTAGGAAATAAAAGAGAACAATCCATTCAAGTAAAGCAGATTAAGGTTCAATAAGGTTTTATAGCATAGTTTTTTTTATTTATTTATTTTTTTTATCATAGCCTAGTTTTGTGTGTGGCACTAATGGGAAAAAAAAAGTACTGGTTGTCTGTGTGGTACTAACAGAACGCTACAAATGGAAACTAATGGTAACCTCAATGGTACTTACTTGATTTTCTTGGAAAGTTCTTTTTTTCCAAGAATATGATAAATATTTTGTATTTGCAACGTTGTTTGTTGAGTTTTGTAACCTTGTTGGAATTTCTGCTTTGTGTGTGTGTTTAATTAAATTTCTACAACACAAGTAAGTGTGCAATTTTTTTTTTTTAATTTAGCATATTTTAAAAGGTGAGTACCTAATTTTAAACAGAATATACTCACACATAAAACAAATAATTATGTCCCTTGAATAGAAAGTAACCTGATGTTCAGACCAAGAGGCAGGAGGTGGCCTGTACATGAGTTTTACCCCTTTTAATTTCCTGCTGGTTTACTGGCAGATCTCTCTATCTGTGTATGGTAAACCCATTGGTGTGCAGTGCACTGGGGTATTTTATCATCTGCTGTAGCCATCCCAAAGCAACAGAGCAACTGGTCCTCATGGTGAGAGACTGTCGGATTCTCACTGCAAACCAAATGAGGCTTTAAATGGGACTCTGCACATTCTGCATGTAATTGTAGCCCATCGTTAACCTTCCAATAGAGTTTTTATGCTAACTATTCTGTCCCAGTGCAATTTGGGAATCCAAAAGGAAAATTAATGAGGATGTTTGAATTCACAGAATGCCCATCTGGCTAGATGAAGAACAAAGGTTTTACACAAAACAATGGGTTACAGCTTAGCAACTAGAGAGTCGTCTGGTCTTTGAAGTTTTTAAGCAATTTTGAGGAGTACAGATGTTAAAATACTTAATGAATTTGATTGTGTTTTATTGATAGATGGATCTTAGACTTCCATTTTTCTTTAGGCACCTCCAATACGCTTTCCTTTGGGATTTTGATTTGAGTTGATTGAAACCATCTAAGTCTTCCCATATGAGCTTTTTTCTGAGGATACCCAATAATAATGTAACATCAAGTTTATAAACACTCATTATCCGCATGATAATAATTTTTTTCTGCTGGTTTTTAGATACAGCAGGGAAATAAGAATGGAAAATCATCCCAAACAACTTAAAACTGCTTCTGAAATGACAAAAGAAGATTAACTACTGAAATGGACATTAATTAAGCTACAAGAAATTCTAGAAATTTTTTCTTTCATGAATGATATTAGACAAAAACCCTTCAAATAATAATAAAAAAACACAACATTTGATAGATTTGTGTTCCTTATTTGATGGATTAAAGTTGAACCTTTCTGATGGTTCCTCTTTGGGAAAAGTTTAAGTTTGAGAGTGTAACAGAAAAGCAAAATCATAATAATAATAATAATAATAATAATAATAAAGAAGCTGGAAGAATTTGATATTTAGTGTAAACTGAAAATGGTGACACACTTTTTTCTCATACTTTTACCTGTTGCTTGAAAAAGTCAAATTGTTATATTTTTAAATGCATCTAATTCTGATGTTTAAAGTTCAATACCTGCAGCTGAAAATAAACAAGAAAGCAAAATATTTAAAACGTAGCTGTTTCTGCACAAATCTCCCTTGACTATTAACTTTAAACAAAAGAAACGTAAAAGGAAAGAAAAAGTCAACACCCATGCCCTTTGTGGTTAACATTGATATAATTACCACTTAATTACCTCGGTTTGCCTGCATGACTCTCTTCATGTCTATCACTCTGGAGTTTTTAAAATGTCCCGTTGGAGTAACTGTTAAAGCTGTTATGTTTGCCAGTAGCCCTGTCAGTCTGTTTTAATATTCAATACATGACTGCTAATGTTAAAATACACAACAGAGCGGTTGCAATTCAACACATGCCGCTTAAATCCTGCAGCGATGTTCCTGTTGACTTTACTCCACTGTTGGCGTTGTCCTTGAAGTTAAGTCCTGTTTTTGTTTTTTTCTTTCATGCAGTCTCGGTCTGGCTGCAGCTTCACTGCCCTTAGTGACTAAGTGGTCAGAGGTGGGGTTAGTTTTATCTGAGGTCACCTCTCCACTATCTCAGCCTTGTGTTCCTCAGAGAAATGTTTGGATCTTGCAAAGAGCTACTCTACAGTTTTGATTAAAGCTTGCTCCTCCTTCACAGCTTCTCCTGGAGGGGAGAGGATAAACTGTCAGGATAAAAAGTAGCATTGTCCAAGGTTGGCAACAATGAATCTCATCAGACATACATGAACAGACTAAGCAAAGAATAACTGGATTTTCTTTCCACTATAACCCTGCAGCTACAACTGTGATCGAAATGGTGACCTTGATGCAGGGGCATTTACTGTTGAGTTTGGTGAGTGTATTTTAAGCTGCAGGACTATTTCTAAATGCCACGCTCAGATGCCAATCACACTGAAAATCAACTGAATTGCTATTCGAACAGCATAATGACTTGGTATTTGGATAAACTTTCCTTTTTTTAGACAATTGAAAATGCTGTAAGTTGAAGATGAAAATGGGGGTAATTCTCAACAAAACTTGGTCTGTATTTAAATCTTGAAGGGTCTCTATAAGTAATTTTCACCTAGCGTGTAAAAGAAGGGAAAAAGCTGTTTTTCTGTTACTGCAGGAGATTGTAGATCTAAAGTATGAACCCCCTTAATGCTGGTACAGCCAAGTTGCCAGTTTCACCAAATGGATGTGTTTAGTTCTGTACCTCTTTTTCCTCTAAAATTACGGCTAATATTTTATGATTTAAAAAAAAACATGCTCATTAACATCTGTGCATATATGAAACACAAAATAGTAAAATTGTGGCATAAGTCATAGTCATGAGTGACACCTTCTGAAAGTGTTCATGTTCCTTGGTTTTTTTTTACAAATACTGTCTAAAATGAGGTGTGCATCTGAACGTTCTGACCCCGATCTTTTGGTAAATGTCTCTACCATCTTTGCAAATCTATCTGCAGACATACATTTTCCTTCAGCCTTCTGTGCAAAGTAAGCTAACTCCATCTGTGAACAACAATTTTCACATTTTCGTATTTACTTTTAGGACTGGACTTTGAATAGACCATTTAATCAAATGGATATACCTTTTCAAGATCATTCTTATGCTTTATATTTAATGTTTAATGCTCTGCTGGAACCTTTTATTCATTTTACCAGTAACTGATCAGCTTTCTTCTCCCTGCTAAAGAGGAATATTTGCACATAATGCTGCTGGCAGCAAGTTTCACCATGTGGATGCTGTGCTCAGCGTGATTATGCCACATGTAGCTACTTGTATTGAGGTAAAAAGTTCAACCTTGGTCTCATCTGGCCAGAGCGCTTTCTCCCATATCGACTATGTCCCTGTTGTGTCTTGTGGCAAATAGGACTGTCAAAAACTTTATTTCAACAATGACTTTCTTCTTGCCATTCTTCAAAAACCACAAAGACTTTTGGGATTTCCAACTCATATTTGTACTGTCAAGATTCTCTCACCCAAGATGTGGATGTCTGCAGCTCCTCTGGAGTTAACATTTGCCTTTTAGCTTATTACTGCTCTCTTTGTCCAGCCTGTCAGCTTAGATGGCTGGGTATGTTTTAGTTTGTGACTGTGCTGAACATGTTCCCTTTCCAGTTGATCGATTGAGAGGAATGACTTTTACCAGCTCTTCAACTTATGAAGGCAACTGGTTGCACTTTGTTTTATTTTGAGTATTAAGCCTTCTCTGCAGTGCCCAAACCGACAGCTTTCATCTATTTCCAACTTCCATGTAAGAAATCCTCAGAGCCTAGAAACAAACGCAGTTTATTCAATGAATCCGATCCAGGTGAAGCTTGAAAACTAATTTTTACCTCCAAAATTTTATTGGTCTTATGCAATGACCTCACTTCCTTTTTAAATTGTTATGTTTTCATTGATTTCATCCTTTGTGTTCTTATTGTTTTACGAGACTATTTTAATAGCTATGGTTTTGTTGAATCATTGCTCTGCAGCACTGGTGCAACTTTTGTCTGTTTTAGTGTCTGTTTGTATGAAATTGACATGAGCCGTCTGAATTGCTTTTAATTCACAAGCACTGGCATTAGATGAATTAGTCTGTGTCTCACAGCATCCCTGAAATATGAGTCACTGCAGAGAAATGAGCCTTTTTCTGGTCCTTTATGGATTGCCGGTCTTTACCACTCTAAATGCTGTTTCTGCCGCATATCTTTTAAGTTAATTAAATGCCAATGGTAAATAGTTTTAGTTTACCAATGATAAATGATCTCAGCACGTAAGCCGTTTACAAAGCCAAGGCTTTGGGTCGCTCAATACAGTGAGGGAAGCTTTTCTTGAACAGTACCCAGCATCTAAATGGCCAGTCTGGTCGAGTGCATCATTCCCATGTCAAGGAACAAACAAATAAGATGAAGTGCTTTCTCAAAGTCAATGTAAAGGACAACCACACTGGCTCCCAACAAACAATGATAGATGAGCAATACATGATGGTCTGGGCCACGAATGGAGGGAGTGTTCAATTAGTGGGAGCAGAAATGGCAGTTTAACGGTATGGCGAGAGAAGCTGGCAGGCATTAAGAGACGCTAAATTGAAAACGCATACGTCTCAGAAAGCTGACAAGCTCATTCCCTTGCCCAAATTGGTCGCAAATTTATGGTTTTCCATAACTGTTCATGTTTTGACACCTCATATTTCAATCTTAAAAATGAATGGGAATAAAGTACAAACGGCACTTTTTTTTTTTTACTAAGTTTTGGGTGGCCCTCTGGGAAGAATTTGCTCTAAAGAAGGTGAACTCAGCCACACACTCCACTTCTACACTTTTCTACACTTTACCATTCAGCTGCTGGATTTGTGGGACACTGAAGGCTATGTGCCAAGATATTGTGAAGAGTAACACCTTTAGCAGCACTCTGAGCGGAACTCATGAATATTTATGCACTGATTAGGTGCCTTGATTTATCAAGCTGTTACAAAAAGGAATGATGGGTTTTAAGAAGTTGAGGCACCTTCTGGGACAAAGGTATGGGACTTTTAACAAAGAACCTTCAACTCCCATAACAGGCTTTCATTTAGGAAAAATGTTGACTGTGTAGAAAACTTCCAACCTTAATCTTTGGGAGATTAGTTCAATAGTGCAGAGATAACATATTGTGCTGTGTGATCATAAACACTACAATCTATGACAATGCTATTATTGCTTCTTTCTTTGAACAGAAGATTTCATTCTTCATTTTGAAAGAGTTTCTTGGTAGTCAATCTAAACACATTCACACAAAAATATCTAAATGGGGCTGAGTAGATTTTTTAACTTATTTTGCGGTCGGTAGCCCTGTTGATGTTCAAAGTTTAGTTTGTAGTGTTTTGTTTCATAGTCAGCAAAAGGCAAGGACAGCAAGTGTAGTGAATTATTGAAACACGAGATCTTGTAAAGGTGCAATATTTCATTTCTAAGTTAAACAGCCCTGTCTAACTTGGTGTTGGTGACTAAAGCGCTATACAAATGGAAACCATTTACCAATTACCACTTACATTTAGATTGGAAAGAAATCTTTGGTCAATTAATATATTGACTAATATTATTCTTGATGGACCAGATGAAAGAACTTGGCTACAAAGAAGCCCCATCCATTTTCATATGTTTTATCTGGCTGCATTTTGGGTATACAGTAGAAAAGTAAAAGTGACAGAGTTACAAATGAGATACAGATCATTTATGTTTGCTGTGGGAATATTTTGGCCAATACCCAATTGCCAAATTTGCCATCTGCTTTAGAGCTTCCTGTTACAGCTAAACAAAGAGGCGATTTTGGAGTTATTTAACAATTACATGTCAGGGGGCATTGAGAAATTTAATAACCAGATCAGCATAAAAACTGCTATAGCCTATATGAAGTAGTGAGACCTGGATTGAGATAAAATACTAAAATATAGTTCCTGTGAACTCAGTATCAAAGATTTTGCTTCATGGACTGGACAAATTGTTGTACTCCTAAAAATGACAGATTTCAGTTCACACTTGTTTCTTATCCCAAATAGTAGACCTGAACAATAAGCCACCAGAAATTAAAATAACTATTGCTGAATAAGATGATCAGTATTTCCTCACGTCTTTTCCTGTTTTGTGTTTCTGGGTTGTGTTGGGTATGTACCTGTGAATGTGTGGGGCTCTTCCCTGAGGCTATTTACATTTTTAAATTGTGGAAATAATCCGAAGTTCTGAGAAAGAAGTAATGAAATCTATGGTTTGCCAGTTCTTCCAGTGTATGCCAACTCCAAATACGGAAGGCTCCTAACAAAAATCGAACTGGAATCTCTCAGCCTGTTAGGTGACAATGCTAACCCCAACAACACAGTGAAGACTTCAGAATAATTAGCTTAAACTTGATTTAGAAAAAAAAAATCAGATTGTTTACTTTAAGCACTTATTTTATTTGGCTTTGAAATTGTGCTTTAGCAAATATCAAAGGTAAAATTTCTCTCATTGAACCATCAATAAGGACATTTAAGCACCAACAACTAAAATACCTCAGCTGACATTATCGGTATCCATAGAAACCCCAAAAAGTAGACAGAGAATTATAGCAAGAAGGTTTAAATGTTAGAACATTTAAAAATGAGAGTGTTAATTTATGTCACCTCTCTGTCTGAGGCAGTTTTTCTTTTTTTATTTATAGTCGCCTTCATTGAATTAGATATGCATTCATATGAGGCTGAAGTACCGTGTGAAAATGATTTGTTGCTATGCTCACATTTCTCCACTAAATGCTTTTTAATTTGTCCGATGTATTATCCTAAACATAATTCCCATGTTTTTATTCGCTGTAAGCAGAAAAAATCATAGTTATCAGAAAATAGGCTTGAAAACATTAGTCTGTTTATAATTAATCTGCACACTGTTTCACTTTGTGAAGTTGTTACTAAAATCAAATCTTTGATATTTAATTTATTGAATGACTCTATGTTGAAATAATACATGAGTGAAATAAAAACCTATGTTGCAAATAAGTTTTACATTTATTTTCAACCATGCTTTAAAATATATTATTTTAATTTGTTTTAAATTAAAATAATTTAATTTTAATAATTTTAATAATGTATTTATTAAAATGAACAAATTATTTTAATTTATTTTAATATAATGGTAATAATGTTAATAGATGAACTAGAGCCTCTTGTTTCTCTAAGTAACAGTAGCTATACATGCGTACCTGCTTTTAATGTTTTATATTTTTATTTTAAAAACCTCAGTTTAACTTTTGTTGATGGACCAAATCTAACCATTAATTGATAAATCCCTGCTCCACATACAGACAACTGTATAATTTTATAAATTAGCATGAGTATGTTGTCCAAAGTGGGAATCCAATGTATGTTCATTCTGTTTTTTATTTTAAAAATAATCTAACTTATTGTTTTTTATAACTTAATCCTGAATGTTTCTGAAACATAAACAAAAGGGTTATTTAAAAGAAGTTCCCATTTGTTTTTAGTCTCTTCTCTGTATGATTTGATCTGTGATGGAGAACAGAGACAACAACCACTTTGTAGATGATAAACAATTACAAGGGGATTAGTTATTAGATTATGTGATATTGAAACTATTTTTCAGACGTAACAATGTTTACCCTTTCGTGCTGATTGTATCATCAGTCATGGTAATCTTCAGAAGAGTGATTTAAATACTTGGACTTGAGGGCTTTTTAAGACGCCAGCTGCAGTTCTGACCTAAAGTCAATTTAAATTCATCAGATTTGGAGAAGTTTCTCTTTGTTCTAATAGTGCTCCTTGCCCTCTTATAATTGGAAGGTAATGAAAGAAACTTTAACAATAAAATGATAAAAGATTCTTTAAATAATTCATCTACTATCATTCTTTTTAATCATAGTTTTGTTCTGATAGCACTATATTTTTTTTTTCTTTTTTTAAAGAGTCGCTAGTTTTATTTTGGTATTCAGTCCAAAACAGCCTCTTGTTTTTATTCAGTGGGAGAAAAGAATTTGATTTAACTCAACAGTTGTGTCCCCATGTTGTTTTCACATTTTAAGATTAATTCTGCATGAATACAGATGCACTATAATTAGAGTCTCTGCTTGTTTTCAGCCAGATTTTGAACACAACCAGAGAAAACACCAGACAACATAAATAAAATGTCACCTTTAAAGCTGACAAAGAATAACTTGCACACGTTCAGAAGTTATGAAAGCCCCGCTGTTCACCTTAACGTCCAACTTACTCTGAAAGGAACACTTTCAACTTCCGTTTTGTTCTTCATTCAAGTCGGCCTTCCCTCCTGATCATTTGAGTGACAGCTGAGATTAAGCACTCTTTGAACTCTATCTAGTTATTTGGAAGAGCTGTCTAAATTGAGGCAGTGTTATTTCATGCTGTCTTGCTGAGTCAGTTGGAAAGTGGGAGCAGGGGGTGGCACTTCTCTGAATGAATAAAGAGCTGTTAGGAAGGAAAGGTGTGCAGACAAATTTCAAATGCATTATACAGCTATAATGAGAATTGTAAAGGAAAGAGGATAAAATTTAGATTAAAACTGTTGTGAACAGCAACTTTGCTGTCATTTAATCCCTTATATGAAAAACATGATCTTGAAAGTTAGTTTTTCCTGCTAAGGGATTTGCTGAATATGAGAAAAGTACTTATTTTAACTCATATCAAAAAGTATAAGCCAAGCGGATGACTTTCCGAATGGAAATATATTGGCATAATTAAAAGAAATGCAACACATTATTCATACAATAAAATATTATTATTTGGTGTCATATGAATTTGTCGAAAGCCTTTTTATTTCAATTTAGTGATTAAAAAATGTTCTGTGCCAGTAAAACTGTAAAATATTGCTGCCAAGATTTTTAGAGGGTCATGCTTTATGAGCCTGACAACAAAAATCTGTTTTCTCACAGTGTTTGCTCTCAAAAACAGATGCATCTGTCATGTCTCTCTGTATGAATGTTCCCATTTGTTTGTTTCTAAACAGGAGAAGTTGGGAATACAAATGAAAACTCCAAGAGAAATAACACAATGAATTCATATTATATTTGATAAAAAAAATAAAAATAAAAAAAAGCATTGCACAACATGTGAACAAACCTTTTTGGATCCAAAATTATATCTAAAAAAACTTTTTATGTCTTCCCTGGTAAAGTTCTAAAGACGTCTTCAAAATAAATTACAAATGAAAGAAAAATGCCAACATGTGAATTTAAATTGCGTTGATTCCTCAGTGGGGAATAAATCTCATGTTAGGAAACATTTGTCACAGAGTTCTCCGGTTGTCAAAGTGTTCGGAAGAGAACAAAGCATCACAGAACTTTCACCATGATTAACAGTGAACACGAGGTCCTTATATTCATCTTGCCATACCAGATGCACAAAAAGGCACCAAAAGGTTTAGCTTAGTTTCATCCCAGTAGAGTTTAAGTTTGTGACAGGATGGCAGAATTACTTTGTGGCATATCTCCCAGGCAACTGATCAAAATTTAAATGGCCTTTAATGACACCTTGTGACTCAGTCAAAACAGCTATGATATGTTAGACATTTAAATGAACTCTGTCAAAGACATAAAATTGTTTTTCTCAGTGAATTTGTGATGATGCATAAATACTTTTGAGCAAAAATGCATTATAGATAACATTACATGCAAATAATATTTCTAGATTATTTGAAATGGGATAAATGAAAATATTCTCCATGAGAACATGACAATTAAAATGTCCTCAATTTCCAATTACAATCTTAAAAAAATGCAGTTGCTTCCATTAGAGTAATGTAAAATGAAGGATTCATGATGTTAATGCTGCCCTGTCTGCAAGTAGGAGTTTCCTCTTGGTCAGAAACAGCAGAGCAGACTGAAGCGAACATCTGATCAAGTACCTGTGAAACAAACCCTCCATTTTCATCCCTACAGTGGAGTTGAGCCTGGAGAGCCAGAGCCAAGCAGGCACATCGCAGACATATGTTTCTGTCAGACAGTGTTAGGGTTGATTCACGTGGAACACAGATGCCATTAGAAATAGATGTCAAAACAGTCCTGGATGAATCGGTCCAGGCTGCAGCAATCTGGTGACTTCCATCCATCACTGACCTCTGAAAATCAGGGGCAGCTCCGATACACTGTACGCTTCACTTCATATCTCCAGGCACATATCTGGAGAACTAAATGTTACTTTTTGCACCTAAATGTAATTTTATTTTTCCTCCTCCATCTAAGTTGCAGAGTTCTGGTTAAATATTGTTTTCGGGTTGAACCTCTTCGCTCAGCAGATACAAGCAAAAATAATGTTTTTTTTTCCTCCCAATTAAACTTGGCACATTTTATTGGCAGAGTTTATAAGAACCAATTAAAACAAATATGACAGTGTTTGTATGACCTTGAATTGTAGCTATTTGTATTTGAATAATTTGAAATATATATTTAGGATAAAACACATTAAAAGTCATGATTTTTATTACTCTGATGTTACTTTGCTTTCTTAGATAACGATACATAAAGCAAAACTAAATATTTGGGGGGCGGGGACGACGACATGGAGGTGTTGTAAAAATAACAATTGGGAGAAAATAATGAAGAGGAAAATCAAAAATGGCTGCAGCTTTGTGGCTGCAGCTTTATGCTGTATTCACTCTGTATAAAACTAGCTTAATCTGCATGGATGCTTGGATTCCCTTTCATTAGACGGAAATATGTCTGCAGGTTTCTCAGAAAATATGCTGTGAGTCAATTCAATGATTTGCTACAACACCACCTGCTTTGTCTAATCAGATAAAAATGACTTTTCATATTTAGAGTACCTGTGCATCCTTTAAAATGAGACCTTGGATGACTGGTTGTATTTGTGATCAACTAAAATGTGTTTGAATATAGATTTTAACAACCAATGTTTAAGTTTTGGACAGAATAAATACAATACCCTTTATTAAACAGACCTATTTAAGTTATTTTGCCACTTTTTAAAAAACGTATTTATACCTTCGTCTTACAGCAGTGCTGATTCTTAGTCCTCCAGGACATAACGATGTAACTGCCTGGGTAAAAGATAACTGCTCTTCTCTTTTTTTTTTTGAAGGAACTTAATCTTTCATCCAAATGGCCTCTTTAGTTTTTCATCTTGTCTCTAAATGTTGCTATTATATTCCTATTATCAGAAACAAGAAAAGTGCATTTTATTGATTGTAGATAGAAAACTGTCCAGTTTGATGGTCTTTTTTGTTCAACCATCTTCAAAGACAACATGACCCATATTTACAAGGAAGCTTGGTTCATCCACAAGGGGAATATATCTAAGTTTTAAATGCAAATTCATATGCCAAAGTTGGATTCAGATAAATTAGTCAAAGTTGTTAGTCAAAATGTTGAAATGTGTCTGCAAACTTTTCAAAAAATAAACCATCAAAGATTTTAAGAAAGAGCAGGATTATTTTGCAATCAAGTCTTTGCTTGTGTTGAATTCCAAACAAGGTCTGAAGAGAAAACACCCAAATAATTATTTTATGAAAAACTTGTTTTGATAGCATGACATGTTTTTCAAATCTGAGCCCTTCATATCCATCTGATGGTTCTGTTTTCCTTTTAAGTGGAGGACTTGGACCTCTTTCCTACATTGATTATGTCTGTATTTATATTCATCGACAGAAGGTGATTTACTTTTGGATAAAATAACTAAATTAATTCAGAAATATTCAAACAGGACAAAGTGGAAAACACAACTGCCAAATGGTTTTCCACAGTTAAGCAGTAGTAATAATGGAAAGGGAGTAACTGAGCATATTAGGAGGATTTATAGAGATTTGACAGGTGGTGTTGACAATTTTAAAGCATAAGATAGAAAACAATAGAAGATGAACCACAAATATGTGAGATTACTAGTGTACAGAGCTGTAGACAGATGCAGAAGGACTACCTGAATGGACCACTGAGATTAGTATGTCTCCTTTTTTTTGTATCATTTTTAGGGACCTGTTGTAATACAAGAACATATTTCTTAGAAAAAAATTGGGAATTGAAATAAGTACCATGTGGCGGCTTGCTGTTTTGACATATTTTGATAGATCTGTTGTGACTTTCCCCCATTCTGTTTTACAAATGATTGTTGGATGGAGTGAGACATGGATTGATGGACTGGGGACTTGTCTGCAGTAACGTGAGCGTTGCTCCTGTTTGTTACAGTGAAAAAGGAGCTGTGTCAAAATGTGAAGCTCTGGATTACCAGGTTAAGTTTAAACTCTCACCTGTGGTTTTGAAATATGGATCATGACCAAAAGAACAAAATCCCAGGTACAAGAAAACATAAGTTTCAGACAGATTAGGATTCTGATAATCCACAAACCATAATCAATGCTGAGGATAATAGTCTTCAGAAATTAAACTGTTATCAATTATTTTGTTGGAAAAAATTATTTCAAATGTGCATTGAATGTAGCCAAACACCAATAATTTGGAAAACTTCTAACATCATACCTATTCCTAGTTCACAAAAGCCTAAGAAACTAAGCGACTTTAAACTAATGGCACCCATATCTGAGGTTATGAAGGCTTTTGAAAAGATAAAGAACCTGAACAGATGTAAAGCTAATATTTGCTTACTGAGCTGGTAAACGTTCAGAAGCTGCAAAATCTTGATGCATCTTATTTCAAATTACCAGTCCAGCTTTACTGTTGCTTTTAGATTTTCTTAGCAGCAGAGTCCAGCAGGTTTATGCAAATTGACATATGTCTACCTCCAGGCTTTCAGGTTCAGGCTCACCACAAGCTTATGCCCATTCCCCATTACTCTTTAGAATGTGTACAGATGGTTGCAAAACACTTCAGGATAGCAGCTATATTGAAAAGTTTTCTGATGACCCTGCACTCCTCTCCCTTCTTTGGCCTTCGGAAACAGGCCATGGTGTGGCGTTTGTTAAAAGGATCACAATAACTTCATGGATTTCACTGTGTCAAAAACATGCTTGTTACAGGAGAACAGCTGGACCTGTGTGCTGCAAAGAAGGTCCCATTAAGACTAAAACAGTTTCTGAATCCATTTTCAGGTCTATGACAGAAAATTTTGTTTGATATTAAAAATCTGCAACTTACCAAGTATGAACAGATATCCATGTCTCTTCTTAAGGACTGCTTTGCAATGGCATCAAATTGTATTCCAGCAGCATTTTCTTTTAATTGTCATTTGATGAAGATCTGTGCATGTTTGCATTACACAGCTCCTCGAGACTAGCAGCAGCAAACATCTGTAGGAATTGCAAGACTGCTGAACTTATTTTATAAACTACTTCTCAGTCAAACACTCGTAAGAATGAGACAGAGGCCAATTTCAAGCCACCAAATTACTAAGTTATGTTTGATATAGAGCACTTATAGAACAAGTGAAGGTAACACAGTTATGTAAGCTGTAAAATGGAATTATGAGCATGGAAAGTACATGAAACCTTCATTGAAACCTTCTACAAATACATAGACAGAGTGGCAGTACTCCACTCTCCATTCTATAATTAATAATCTACATTGGATCATTTTGGAGCTACTTGGTTCATTTTGTCTGCTTGCTAATCATGCTTGGCAGTCTGACCCTTTTAACCTTAGCTGGTCCGTTTTATGTCCCTCCTATGTGCAATTTTTCTCACCAGATTCTCTGAAAACTATGTGGGCTTTTCTATAGTGGGTTTAGGATACAAGCAACCCCCTCTCAAGAACACTATGTGAGTTTAAAACTGTTAGTTTGCTGTGAGGCTCAGTTTTATCCAGACAAATCAGAGTTTACAACAAAAATACATAACAAAATAGAAAAACTGACGGTTCGGTTTTGTTTTTTACAGAGTGGATCTTATGTTGCTTGAGTTTTATTGATTATTCTGCCTTGTTAAACGATTGAAGAGAGAATTTTGTTAGGCACTTTAGTCTATTTTTTTTTTCTTTCTGCAAACTAGTGGTGAACAGTAAACAATCTGATTTCACAAATTCAGAGAGCTTTTCAAACTTCCAACTGTTGATCACACATGTTGATAGTTTTTCTTTGTCTCCTTTGTTGCTTTTTGTCCATCCTGGGTTGTTCATGTGGTCTTCAAAGTGTGTGTTTGAAGATGAGAATAACAGAATGCTGTACATGACTGGTCTCACAGTGCAGAAATTGCGAGCCTCAGTTATTCATCTCCACTCAAGCAGTGCGGCTTGTCCCAGATGGATTAGACGACACAGAACTCACCTCAGGGGAATCCGCCTGGTTATTACTTCTGTGTTTGGCTGTCCTGAGGTCAGTGACCACCATTTGGCAGCCAGTAGAGACAATCTGGCTGTTTTTGTTTGCTTTTAATAAAATTCTGATTGGTTTTGTCTTCATTTTTGCCTGATTCTGTTACATGACACGTGGCTGTGTGTCACCGAGCTGCTTTTACTGTATGAAATCAGTGATCTGCACAAGTTCACTGAGGTCATATTACATGGGTTTGGCATCTATGTTGAATTTTTCCACAACTGATGAACAAGCCAGATCTAACAAAACACACACAATTAAAACAGCGTTCCTGTTCCTTTCCTAAGCTTAAAAATGTATCACAATTGATGATGCAGATCCTGACATTATGCAGTAACTGAACTTTATCAGATTGATGTGAACAGTGTTCCCTGCTGAAAGTTCCAGCTTTTGGAGCAGCTGTCGGGTCCGCTTGCATCTATTAGTGCATTTATTAGGTGGACCAGGGTTCGATTTATATTTAGAGTTTGATTGCTCATTGACATCTCCTCAAATGAACCAACTTTTTAGGCAAATGGACTAGAGTTTGATTAAAGCCCACTAAACGCGGCTGGTGAGATTGGACTGTATTTAATCATCAATCATTCATGACTCAGTGGAGTTGGTAGAGCTGTCGCCTTGCAGCAAGAAGGTTCTGGGTTCGATTCCCGGCCCCGGTCTTTCTGCATGGAGTTTGCATGATCTCCGTGTGCATGCGTGGGTTTTCTCTGGGTACTCCAGCTTCCTCCCACAGTCCAAAAACATGACTGTCAGGTTAATTGGTCTCCCTAGGTGTGTGTGTGTATGTGTGTGCATGGTTGTTTGCCATGTCTGTCTCTGTGTTGTTCGCTGTAGATAGGCACCAGCACCCATCCCGACCCCACTAGGGACCAGGGTGTTAGAAAATGGATGGATGGAATCTTGAAGGCAGTTGTTTGGATTAGATTTTATTTTGAAGTTCTATTTTTTCCAACTCTTTTTACTTTTCTGCTACATATTGATATTAACTAATAACACATTATGCTTTGATCACACTGACACCAGGAGAATGAGTCAGACTGAATCAGAGATGACTTGTGTAACAGTTTTCCATCCTCTCGCTGCTGATTGGGACATCTACTGGTTAATGTACTGACAAAATGAGAAAGAACAAACTCGCTAATGCACACCTTTATCTTCTATTGTAAAAAAAAAAAAAAAACACTTTATGCCACACTAAGCCTCTTCAACTATGGGAGTGAATGAGTGGCTGATGGGCTCGACTGACGATAAAATGGTCTGCAGAACCTGGGAATAAAAACAAATTTGAGAATACAATTTTTATTTTTACTGAAGTAGATGCACCATATAGTATTTGTTGTTTTTTTTTTATTTTAATATATAAATTAAAGTAAAAAATGTTAGTATGAAAGAAATGACTCAGACCTTATCTGTTTGTTTATCCAGTACCCACTGCCAGGTGTGAGGAAGGACAGATTGCCTTACAGCACCATCTTAGTTTTACAAATAGAGAACTGAATAAGAATGTTCCCAATGAAAATCAATATGCTGCACTCACTGTCACAAGGTTTGCAGAGCAGGTAAGAATAAGCAGGAGAGGTTGTTTATCAGCTCTCCTAATTATTCTATACCTGGTTTGAAAACCTTTTAATGCTGAATAATATACTTTTTTTTCATATAATGTCTGTGTAAGAGAAAAAGGAAAAGGCACAGACATTTAACTGAATTTAATAAGGCTAATGTTGACGACAGCTTTAATCCTGCTGAAATCCTTAATCAAGTATTTCAGATGTTGTTTGTGTTTTTGCTTTTTCCCTCAAGAGGTTATTTTTAATCTTTTTTCTTATCGTAAAAATTCTAATTATTCCAGAGAAAAGTTTTAAAACCATAAAGCCTTGTCTCTTCAGACACAAACAAGGCTAGACACCCTGTTAAAGCACACGCTTCTGTCAGTGTGTTTAACAAGCATTAGTATTCAGCACCTTGCATCCAGCAGACCAGCAGACTGCATCAGTGGGAGATGACACAGTGACAGTCCCCAAAGCCAACACCCTCCATTTGTTTGTCAGTGTCATGTCTTCTTTCCAAACTCTTGTCCTGCTTGTTCATTTCGGTCTTCAGAGCTTGTCACATTTTAGTCCAGCAGCCCCGGTAATCGTCACTTAATTGTGCCCTCCATGCAAAGCAGGGGACACTCGTACAGCTGTGAGAGCAGCATCCTTCAATTAATTCTTCACTCGGAAATTATTAATTAAACTCAATTCTTCGCATTGCTGTGAAAGCAAATGAATGGCAAATCATTATGATGGTAATTGCACGTTGCAGTAATGGAGAAAGTGGTCATTAGTCCTCATATTTTATGTATGTAACTGCTCTTGAGACCTTGAAGATTTGTGAACTGCACTTTTAAAACAGAGGCTGACATGGCAGCAGTTGTTTTACTTATGTATTTTACATTTTACTTTACACTTTACTTAGCTCTTTATTTTAAAAGTGAGTATGAATGAGCAACAAGTATAACTGGGTGAAGGTGAAATCCCTCGTCTGTTCAACACATTGTCCGACTGAAGATTGAAGATTGAAGTCCAACACGTTCTTTGTGAGGGACGCTGACATTTGACCTAATAGGACATTAATAAGGTTTGTTGGAAAAATGCTAAATATTAATAGGATATTGATCCTGATCTCAAAATGGCAGCATATAATATTTTGAGTAAATGTGTGATGTTTTTTTCTATGTGTAATCTGTTCCATGCTAACTTAAATACATTCAGTGCACTTTTTATATTTTATTATTTTTACAGCTTTTAAACCTATTTATGCTTTTAATCATTTTTATAACCACTATTCTGTCTGTAAGGCTTAAAATATCTAGCAAAGCACTTAAATTGCTGTGTTTGAAAGGATCCAAGTGGAACACAAATTAACCAGGGCTCTCTTCTCCCCACAGTTTAGGATTTAAGAGATTGATGGGGACAGAAAGCTTGGAACTGATCCAAAACTGAGTGAAGACACCATAACCTGCAGAACTGCTGCAGTGTAATAAACCCAATTGTCTGTGTCACTGTAAATGTGCTCAATTTTATTTTATTTTTTTCTATGCTGCTGTTTTCTGGTCAACTAAACACTGTAACTATAGCTAATAAAACCCTCACTGCTTTGTGTAATATAAGAGCATCAGGGTTATTCAGCAATAGATTCTCTGGCATGAAATTTCTTCCAGTGTTTTGACTAGAATCTGTCAACCTTATAAAAGATTGTCTGATGCAACATGTTTAATGTTGGTTTGGAGACCAACATGTTTAATACACAACAGTGTATTTTCCATGTAAGGCACAGTTAGTCACAACTTCCTCTAGTCTGCTGAAGAAAAGGTCGGGAACTAGGTTTCATTTTAATCACTTCTGAATAACAAGAAGCTTTATTTACTTTGTGCTGGACATAAATAATCATTCAATCCATCCAAACCTATTTTTGTGCATTCATTTGTTTCCTAGTTTATCTTATAGTTGTGTTAAATAATATTTTCCCATTCATGAGGATGTTCTGTAGAGTATGGGCATGCTGTTTCTAAAGTTAGACAGTCACAAATAATTATAATAATAATTTGAGATATATATTTAGTTTGTTATAAGAGAAAAATAAAGTTCATTTATCAAAGTCATATTTCCACCATGGCTTTCAAATATATCAATCCCCAAAATAAACTAGAACTATCAATTTTGTAGTTAAGCTTCCTACAATTGGTGGGTTATCTTGCTTTTGCAGAAAGCAGTTTTGTGTTTTGATTATCTGGATTGGAAAAGCTTTTGTTATTGGCAACAGTCAGAGGGCTTAAATTGGTTTTCTGCAACTTTTAAAGGCATGATGTAAGACTTTCCAGTTCAAACACTGAGAACAACTGTGATTTTGCAACTCAACCGACCCAATCAAGACCAAGTTCAGCTTTCATGTGCCTCCAGGCTACAAAGGAAAACTTTTTCTACAACCGGCTAGAAACTGTAATCATTTGAAATCCAGTTACATTGACTAAACTGGTAAACATTCTTTGGATATATGGTGGATATAGCATCCTGCTTTCAGTATGCCTTTCTTTTTAGGAATGGGAAAGCTGGTCAGAGCTGATGGGAAGATTGTTTAATATTAAACACCAAGGAAATGTCAAGATTGCAGTCATACATATCTGCATCCATAACTGCAGCAAAAGTGAGAACTCCAGTACTCTTTTCAGGTTTTCAATTAACATTTTTGAACACCCTGGATCAATTTTTATCCACTTCAAAGTTGGTCATCTTTCCTAATAGATACAGGATTACAGAAGCTAAAAGGTGTGTTTTTCTTTGACCACTGTTTGTCCATCCGCCGTTCCATCTACATATTTGACATTTGCTCCAAGGCAGGGTCCCAATATTATTCAGGCGGATGCGAACACAACATACGCTTGCTCTTCTAACCCCCAACCCCCACACTCCCAACACGAAGATACGTGAAAGGTAAAACTCGCTACATTTACCCCTTTATGGGCGCGAGGTGAAGGAGCGTAAGGGCGCTCAAGTGTATGCGAACACATCATCAGCGCGCCGCCCCCTCCAGATGGGATTTTGAAGCCCCCTCTGGTGCAGCGCCCCTATGCGTTGCATGTGCTGTATGCCCACTTTTTGCGCCACTGCTCCACGGGATATGTCGACATTTGGGTTAAATACAGGATGACGGGAACAAGAGGAGAGGACTTGACATACTGCTCTACCTTCTGTGGCAGGAAGAGGTATAGGCTGCACCTGCTGGTGGGGTGATTGCAAGTGGGCCAATAGCGCCAGAGGGCGCTCAGTATAAAAGCAGAGGTGAGCTCCAGTCTGAGACTCGTTGTTTGCTGTGGACACGTCGCGCACCGCGCTTCCGTGTTGAGCCGTCTGTGCGCAGAGTACAGAAACGTACGGGCGTATTTACCTCCACGTTTGATCGTGGGTGAGGTGGTTCCTGCAATAAGAGCCGACATTTGAGCGTTCCCATTTGGGTACAAGTGAGGAGAGCTTGGCCTGATCGGAAGGTGGACTCGGTGACAAATCTTGTGATTTATTCCTTTGTTTTAAACTATTAGTGTTGTTTAGGAATCTCCACGGATCATCACACTTAATGCTGCGGCTTTGTTTGGACTGAATTA
>NW_006800461.1:88718-141814 GCF_000485575.1 Poecilia formosa | reverse complement strand
CGCCCCTATGTGTTGCATACGCTGTATGCCCACTTTTTGTGCCACTGCTCCAAGGGATATGTCGACATTTGGGTTAAATACAGGATGACAGGAACAAGAGGAGAGAACTTGACATACTGCTCTACCTTCCAAGAGGAAAGTGGATTTTAACAACAACATGGAAAGTAGGATGTTGGACAGTTTAGGGAGTTGGTGTCACCTGAACCGAACAGTCAAAGATTTACGAGTCCTAAAGAAGAGAAAAGGAAATGACTGTGAAAGAAACTGAGACTCTTTGATATCTGGTTGTTATCTGCCTGGTTGGTTTTTATCTAATTTTACTGAACTGCTATATGAATCTCCTCTCCCTCATTTAAGACTGAGCTCAGCAGTCAGTATTGATTTTACTCGCCATGCTTTTCTTACCCATCTACACTTAGTGGCAGGCATGGGGTACATTTAAAGGATATTTTGTGGCCATCATGTTTCTGATATTGGATGTTAATATTAGAGGTGAATTTCTCAAAGGAGACAAAAATGTTATCTTTTTTTTTGTTTTTTTTTTAGTCCTGCTTGCCCTTTGTCCCCTGTAGCAGTCCTCTGGGAATCAGAATATAAAACCCCCAAAAGACAGACTGAATAACCATTCATTTCCTGCTGACAGATGACACAGATTGATGCATAGCCTGCAGATTTACTTGATTTATCAAAAACACACAAAGAGCGCAACAGAGGCTGAGAGAAGAAAGGGTGAAAAATCATTTGAAATCTGCTGAATGGGCCACTTTTGAGTGCTATTTGCATAATTGGTTGTTTGCTCTGAAAAGATGAATAAATCCAAATGCATGGAAAAAATAACAGCAAAGTCTATCTGCAAAACAGTGTCCACTGTTAAATGAGCATGCAACAGAATATGAGTGCCTCCGCTTCTCTGCTAATGAAATTGAGTTTGCACTGTCAGTTTGAAGCATGATCACAAGTGAGAGAGTAAGAGGGGATGGGGGGTCAAATTGTATTATTTGGTTCCAGCCAAGCAAAGACAATAACTTGTGAACTCCAAAAGCTGTAGAAAACTTTGTTTTGATAATAAACAGGGTCCAGAAAAAAACAGATTATCTATTAAAACTGAATAATACATGAAGTCAATCTTTTTATTAGCAACAATCTAAAGAGTGCTGACAACCTTCAGTTCAGCATTTCGTGTGAGAAGATTTGATGACACAGTTTGTCATCACGTTGCTTCATTTTCTCTGTTTATTTGACACTAGCTCATGAATTCTAATAAAAAATGAAGATGAGTGAGATATTTTAATGCACTTCCTACTTTGAATTGCAGATCTTCCCTCCCGATTCGCTCCATAAACCCAACAGTCTAACGTTGTCCTCATCAGTAATGTTCACTTTAGGAGCGGAGTGGTAATAAAATTTTGTTTCATGATTATAGTCTGAAAATTCATCACATTTATCATTATTATCACATTTTGGTAAAATGTGCAATGTGCTATTATATACTGAAGTTATTGTACTTAGAATAGCAGCAGCAGAATCAATATCATATCCTACACTATAAACGGTAAAATAAACTATTTATTATTAGTTCTTGTATTAGTTCTTGTAATAACAGTGTGGGGATCTATTTGACATTTCCTTTAAATGGAAACCCCCTAAGCCATGACATCGCTATCTGGGTCTCCTCAAAGAGTTTAAAGACAGTATAGAGTGTACTTGTAAATGTGCAAGCTTGAGGAAAGTACTAAAAATTCCCTAAAAAAGTAAAAGGAAATAATTTTGGTAAAAATGGATTTAAATTTCTCAAGTTAATGAGCATTGAAAGTTCTACAAAAATTGTCTTTTTATTTATTTTATTGTTCTGGAATTATATTTTTGATAATCATTACTAACCAAAAACACAAAAAGTTTAGTCTGATTTAATATCAGACCATGACACAAAAATCTGTGTATTTTTATGCAGTTTATGTATCTATCTGGTTTCAGCTGTAAGCAATCTCACACTCAATATCTAACTCTTAAAATGAATCCTTCCAAGATATAAAATAAGTCATCATTGCAAACTCAAAGTTAGTATAAGCTAAAATAATGTAGATTCAGGTACAAAGTTCATGTTTTACACTCTTCAGTTACAGAAGTGTTTAAAAAAACAGCTGGTTTTGATGTGGTGGTTAAGAAAGTAAACATTGTGAAGAGAAAACATCTTAAAAATGTGCAGCTAAAAATGGTCAACAGACATTTTAGATGTCATCACAGTAATAAATAAAAAAAAAAGAAAGTTATTTAATCTCTAACTAACTAGATGTTAGTCACATCCAGATTTAAATGTCATTTAATATTTTGGAACATGAAAATGGACCAATGATTTTACTATTCCTTCTATGACAACAGGCAATCGGCACCCTTTCCTACACAATCAAGCTCCTTTTATAATCAGCTGGAGAGTTGCTGGCCCAATCACCGTCATCAGTGAGATAGATTTTTCCTCTGTGCTCTCAGATAATTAGCCAATTTTAACAACGAGCTGAATTAGATGATTGATTAGTTCAAAATGGAACTGCTCAAATTCTGGCCTCAAGCACCATCACTTGACTGTAAGATGCCAGGAAGAAAGAGTTTGGAAATGCAATGTGTTCCCTTTTTTAACTTCTTGGTTGCGGTAATAATATCTAAAGAAAAGAATATGCCATAGTGCCAAGAAACAGCAATGTAGGAACAGACTTCAAGTGGTTGGACAACATCTTTCGTGTGAATAATGGGCACATTGGGTGTAGAATAAAACCCTCTTTTTAACAATTTCCTGCAGAGCACCAAAACAGCCATGGCACAAAGAGTAATCGTCCACAGATGTTAGAGGGCAAAAGCACAGACATCCATCAAGCCTGTCATGGAGCTTCCCATCTCTCTAAAGAAACAAAACACCCTGAAAACTAAATTAGTGAACAATTGTTCTGGTTTGTCAGTGTCCCACAATTGACCCTTTGAATGTAGAGTTTCCCATCCTTAAGCCACAACACAGCGTCTCCTTGTCCTTTAGAAGCAAAGATTGACACATCCAGCCTGGCCTCTTCCAACGCTCCCTGGTCCCTTGCCCACATGTGCTTTGTCTCGTCTGCCCTGCCTCATTGGAGCAGTCAGCTTCATTCAGGCAGGATCATGGGGGGGCATTTAGTCATGCACTGTCAGCTCCGCTGTAGTCCTTCGCCTCTCTGTGTGAGGTGTGTCAGGGGAATGACACACATTCAACCCAACCTGATCCAGGTCTGGCATGCATGGAAACACACACCCAAACCAACACTGTGACAAACAATATCACGCGTGAGGGCAGGCCGTTGAGGAGGGATGTCAAAAAGGCCAATGCTGGTGGATCTGCCTGACGTGATTGTGCTGGTTTGGAGAATAGCACAGTATCAAAGGGGAAAAGTGAGAATGGCACACAAGAAAATGGTCTTAGAAATGTGGCTGCAAATAATTTTACTTCAGAGCACAACTGAAATGTTACTACAAAACATTATTTTATGGTATAGTGCATACGTTCACTTCATTCTACATATTTCCATTCATATTTATGTTACAGTTTCATACAATCATATGCAAAAGTCTTATATTAATGAAAGCTTAAATTTCAGTTATGCTATCAGGATAGGGATGAGCTTTTAACATATTTTTTTCTCATTTATCGCAATAATTTTCTTATAAGAATTGTGATTTGTTGTCACAATAAATTCCAATTAATAATGTTTTAAAAAAACAGAACTCTTTCTACATTTACTATTTTCTCCATTGTTTGTTCAATGATAGGATTGATAAATATCAATAAATTTGAAAACATGACTAAATATAGTTACTGTCTTCATTTAAGTGATACAAATCACACTTCTTTATGTGACTAGTGTCATAAAGATGCGTATTACAAATGTAATACCACAATAATATTATCACAAGATAAAGCAATAAAACTTTGAGTTAGTTTAACCTCTTAATCTTCTTAAATCAAAATCTGTCAAGAGAATAACAAAGACTAAATATGACTGAAACCACCACCCCACCTTTTGCGCCCCATTTTATGAGCGCCATAGATCGTTCTTGTTTTCTCCTTCCATCTTCTACACTTCTGTATTAGGTACGGTAATTTTGTTGTCATTAAACTGTAATTAAGAGAAACTATGCTGTTAGCCCCCTGCTTGTAATTCCCATTTGGAGGAAAAATGATTTACTGAGAGAGATGTAGGATATCTTTCTGAACAACAAGAACACCGAAAGAACAACAAGATGGAAATAAATGCATTCTAATTCCAATTCAGCTCTTCAATGCAACAGAGAAAAACAAAATTAAAATTTAAAATCCAGTACTTATTTCTTCTCCTGAGAATTTTGTTGTGTTCGGGTTGTGCAGGAAGGCTGCGACACATGTATTCTGCATCCGTGCCCTGGTGCATGAGCAAACGATATTGAGCTACCACCATTTTAGTCCTCATCAACAATTCTTACAGCATGTTGTATCTGCATATGAAATGTAATCACAGCCTTGAAGTTTTATTAAAAAGTAAGTAATATAGAGGGACACTCAGACAGTAATCCCTTCTCAGCTCAGCTCGCCATGTTTAATAATGATAATGGTAAGAGGAATTTGTTTCAGTCTGTCATTTTCACACACACACACACACACACACACACCCCCACACACACACACACACACGCACACAATCAGCTATCTCACTAACAGCGAACTGTACCTTACATTTCAGACAAAGTCCATGCATGCACACATATACTGAGGGCAAATCAAACCCACTCCAACACACACACACACCTACACCCACACATTTTCAGTGTGACAGGACATGGGTGAGAAGTAATTTCCCCTCATTGTCATTATTAGATTAGTGCTTGTATTATTTGAGCGAATAAATTGGCAGCAGTTGAAATGAATGCCATAAGCCAGACTCTAATACATATCTCCTCGGTCTCCTCACTGTGCCATAAGTTCCTGATTATATGTGGAGTGAGTTTGCCAGAGGGGAGGTCCTACCAGTGCCACCCATCAGATGGGACACTCACTTTGCTTAGATGATGTGTTTCCCCTTAAGCTGTGAAAGGCAGCGCAGAGAGAATTCAGATTTCAGGAACTTTTGCTACTTGACAAAAAGATGATGACTAAATCTGAGATGTAAAGTAGCTGAACGCTTTGGGAATGATTATGGAGACAAAACACTGCGGCTGCAGTGTAAACTGCCTCTGTGTTTGCTTTGGAAAGAAAACCAATTATTGGATGAGGATGCTTCAGTCTAGTTTTTCACCAAACAGTTTATTTTAGGATTTAAAAAAAAAAAAAAAATGAAGAAAAACAGCGTATCTGAAATTACCTAGCTTTTTCTTTTTTTTTTAATCCCACGTTTAGTGGGAGGTGCTGATATGCACAGACGCAGTTGCAGATTTCATGGGGTTGTGAAACATGTTTGTGTCTCTTAAATGCTTCCCTTCATTTCCTCCCTTTGATTGGTCGACTGTTGAAATAAACTCAGCTGGGGCCGTTTGATGACTTTGGCTATGAAGGATAATTGGTTCATGGGGATTATCCCCTACCAAGTCACCTGCTGATGGAGCTCAGACTCACAAGGTGAACCTATCTCCACCAGGGTGGTGCTTAAAATCTCATGTGAGGACGAGTACTGCTGAACAGTAAATAAACATTTTATTCAGTTTCAAAATAATACTAACAAGTGTCTTTCCAAAATGCCTCAATGAGTCATTGACAATAATTTAACATTATAAAAATGTAGTATTTAAAATAATCAGCAGTTTATTTCATCCATAATTCTAGTCTAGCTTCTTTAATTATGTAAAGCACCTTGAAATACCTTGCTGCTGAAATGTGCTATACAAATAAAACTTGATTGATTGATTGATTGATTGATTGATTGATTGATTGATTGTCTACAAAAGATGACTACATTCTTTTAATTGCGGCATGAAAATGCCTACAAAAGCAAAAAACAGATTCCACCATTAATGATCTAACAAAGATGGAGTCAGACTGAAAATTTTTAACAAATAATTTAGTTATCAAAAAATAGTAGATAATACCAACTTTATTGATAAAACCTTTTTGTGTGTGTAGACTGAGCTGCGTTCCACTGAAGCTCCATTCTTTTTCGTTCTTTCTCAGGTATTTTTCAAATTGTAGATGTTCCGCTTGTCTCCAATCCTGCAAATTGAAAGGCACAACCACAGGTTTAGACTTTGATTGTGTCCATTTGACATGAGCATTTTTTTGCTTTGTAGCTGTCCTAATTTGCTTTCTCCTGTTTTTTTTTTTTTTTTTTTGTTTTTTTTTGGGCATTGGTTTTCTTGTCTGATAATGAATGTATCAACAACTAAAACATAAAAGCCCAATTTTCATTATTCCTCAAATGAATTAAAAGTCTAAATAAATATTGAATTTACTATAAATTTACATTTATAATTTTGTTTGAGCATTTCCAGAGGTGTCTCAAATGCATTTAGACAAATGTTGCACAGCATGCTAGAATCTGTGTCCTAAAGTCTAATACTTTCACCTAAATGGGAGTTTGGTAAATGCTAATTGAGCTAATCAGAGTTTTCTTTTTTTTTTTTTTTTTTTTTTGACAACATACACTTTATGTGTACAGCTGTATAAATAGTCTGCCTTTTCTAGCACTTTGGTGGGAAATTAGGGAGCATTTTAGGCTTTTTCTGCCTTGCCATGGTTGTAAATGGCACACTTAATGAGTAGGAATAGCAAAAAATCCAAAGCGGAGTGTCACCCCTTCACAGTGCAGGGTGTTAATGGTTCACAGCATGACCAGGCATGTCATTAAAGTGCTTTTCAGGAAACCAGAGTATCTAGGTAACAGTAGAAGCCGTCTTGTAAGCCTTACGCTCTTCATGAAGCGCTACAATCAACTACATTGCAGTCCCTGTTTGACTAGCTTTTATGTTCTGAAAATTATAAGAAAGATGCTCATCAGCAGTTGGTTTCATTGAGATATGAAAGAAAATCAAAATAAAAAAAAGGAAATTTGCACACACAAGAACCCAGCTTCTCTTATTTCAGTTCAGTATTTGTGTTTTAAGGTTACTCCTGTCTGTGTCCCCCTCCGTCCTGCTTTGCTAAGACCTGGAGGAGGCAGGTGGACTCTGAGGGTTCCTGTCAGGACAAAGCAGGGAAAAACAGCTAAATCAAAGAGCCCTAATTGTTTTTTAATGTGCTTCACTGCAGGGAGCATGGTTTGTTGAGGGAGTGTGAGTGTGTATATTTGTTTATGTGAGATCTGTTTGTGTAGGCTATGTGGGTGGAAAGCAATGCTGGGTTTTATATAGAGACTCAATGACATTACCCCACACTCTCCATAAAGTGGAGCATAATTATATGGTAATTATCATAATTTAGAGGCTGATAAAGACAAATTAAGGTCAAGGAAAAGTGTAGACACCCGCTGCTCTTTTGACTTGACTTCAGTTTTGAGCACCAAATTTTAAATACAGTTTTCACATGTTGGGGTCATTCATTTTATTTGCATGAACAGTAGCCGTCAGACACATTTAATTTGTCTTTATGAAAATATTTCACTTGACCCCTAAAAGAGTTCATTTTAACTTTCCTGTAGCACAGATAAACCAGGATTTAGTTCTCATTAAGTTGTCACTTTGGATGCTAATGTAAAGATCCTTTAAAAGAAATAATAATCTGCCTTCTTTTTGAGCCATTTTCGTTCTGCTTAAACGTTGCTGATTTCTACCTTTAGTGCTAACAGCATCACTGTTATCTGAAGGGAAAATAGCATGTACTTCCATCTTAAACGAACATTTAACTAGAGACTTTCAGCCCATAAAATATTATTTGAGGAAGTGACTGTGACTCTACATGATGACTATTTCTTTTTTGCAATTTTGGTGAGTTTGGGGGGAGTTGAACGTGAATGAAAAAAGGAAATTGGGTCGTCTTCTTACGTGTTCGGGGCACAGTTTGAGTCCACTTTGTGAAAAGTCTGACAGGTTTCAGAAAGAGAAGCACATTTTATGGGAGCAGAAAACAGAAAACCTAATCAGGCTTGTAGAGGTGTAGAAGTATTGGATGTTAAAATATGTCTCATTAAAGGGATACATTTTATTTTTCTTTAAGTAGGGTAGTGTGGAGGACTTGTTAGTACACAGTATTACAACCGGTAGACATTTGCCTGATTAACCTCAGTTTGCAAGACATCTGCCATACTACAATTTCCAGATTTCATGTAAAACATTTCATTAAAATTTTTTGAAGGTGTTTGTGTAAGACTGACATATTACTGTCATAAACATGAGGGAATGACTAAGTATCATTTGGTAAATAATGTCACTTTTAATGCAGAGTTCCATTAAAAGTTTCATTATTTACCAAATTGCACTTCATGACAAGAGTTATAAACATTCCTTAAGTCTACTTTAGGTTCACAGCAGCTGTGTCATGCCAGTCCTGTGCACACCCCTTCAAATGAAGTGTTACCAGGATCCATTCAACATGACAGATGGCAGCTTAACTTGAGTTTAGTTTAGCCTTTATCTAACAACTGATTCTGGCAAGCAACCCTTTTAAAATCCAGAATCAGCAACTTGAAAGCCTTCTCAACAAAAACTAAAGTTTTGCTTGAGATACTAACTTAAAATTCAACAAGTGTTCTTTGCTGACATAAAGTAGCAAAAACAAGCTCCTGAGGAATTTTAAGTTTTTGAGTCTATTTATTACTTTTATTTTACTGGGAATTTAGCAAGTGGCTGCCTGCAGTTTATATCGTTGACATTTGGCAATTGGCAAGGCATCTGTTATTTAATTGGTTAAATGAGAAAATATTCCTGAATAATTATTAATTATAGTAATGTTGGATTTATTTCCCAACATTTGCTCTTCACGATGCTGGTAGGTTCTATTTATGGTGACACATTTGTTTTCACTCTTTGTTTTGATATTAAACACTTTTATAAAATGCCAGACATCAACATTTCATTTTTCTCCTTGATGATATACAAATGTTGTCTCAATCTGATGTGTTTGTTTTAAGCAGTAAAGAAATGACAGCTTGAGTCTCCAATTTGATGAAAAACTGTGAACATGCATATCCTGCAGAACGGATTGTAAATGAAGAGTGTTATACATTAATGCAGTTTTTAAGTCTTGGTGTAGCTCCAAGGTCTCCATCCCACTGAGCAATTCACAACCTGGGGGGTGAAGAAATCCTCCACATCTTCAAATGTAATTCTGCTTTATTGACAGGCATCATTTAAAGGTTTAAAAAAAAACACAAAAATTACACAAACTTATAAAATTCAGCAAACTTCATTTAGAATAAAAGCTCCTATTAACCTGTGAATTACATCTGATTCATCCATGAGCCACAGCAGCTATTAAATCTCTTGGCATTTCAGTGGCATTTATTTTTTTACATCATTAAGCACTTTGATTGATTAAAGAATAGATTCATTTCTTTCTGAAGCTCAATGTCACAAGTGGAGGCATTTACTAATTAATGCTGAGTGAAGTCATCATTAATTACTAACAATCAGAGCCATTATGTGTAAAAGTCATGATTACATAAACATTGGACTGCGCACTTGAAAAAGGAGAGCAACTGCTCATGAAATACACCCGCTTGTGAAGCCAAACTCCAGTCAAGACTATGAATTTATTTAACCTTTATGGTCATACTAATGCTCTCTTTAGTCTTTCCACATTGCTGCTTTAATCATGCATGCTTCACCAAGACAAGTGTCCCCTGCAGTGTCCCTGCATCCTCACAGCAGGAGGTAACTGTGAGGATCTCTGCTGCTGTGCTCATGCCAGGTGCTTTAGAAATATGTAGCCAAGCTGGGATGGAGAAAAAAGGAGAACTTTTCCGACACCGTCCTTGTATTCTCTTCTCAAAGCTTGAAATTACATGTTAGAATCATGCTATTTAATTTCTTCTTCATTATGCTGATTTCTACAGGAATAAGTTACTATTTAAGTGATATTTTTCACTACAAAGAATTATGACCACATATTGCAGCTATTTCGGTTCTTAAACCATTGGCGAGTGACCAAAATTGTTAAATCATTCAGACCCAGAAGGTGATACAGAAAAAAAAGTTGCAGTTTTCTACTGTATATGTTTCATTTATGATATTAAAGTAACATTTTTTTTTTATTGCATTGGCAAAGCACAAACTATATCGATTACGGAACATGAGACAGTAACAACCGGATACGTAGATTTTCCACAGGGTTATGTTTTAGTTTCTCAGTAATACCCAGTGGTATTACTTTTCCAAACAACTATGATAAAGACAGAGAAAAAGCCTGTTGATGTCTTTGGTAATGTGTTTTATATGCTCTGATTATAATGCACCTAAATGTTTCACCCTGACTGTCATCTTTCACCTCATTGCAAAATTGTCCTCAAATTCAGGAGATTACTCACAGCATAATAATAAACCAATAGCATTCTGGTTATTCCTAATACTTTGGATTTGATGTTGCTTGATTTCTATCTCCATAACAACATCTCACTTCACCGATACATTGTTTAAAAAAAGAGGCATTTACCCTTGATGCATCAATGCTGTATGTGCAGCAGCAGCATAAAGTTGGTGCTGGACTGTTAAGTCAAATTAAGCTGTGTTTTGAGTAAAAGCTCAGTGTCTGATCCAGTCTAACCAGAGGAGAATATCTCATTGTGCTGCATTGGGAGGCTCAATTAAACCTGTCTCCATCTTAATTTAGACCATCTATGGACTAATGCAGACACCAGCACTGAGGATACAAATTAGCAACACAAAACCTAACCATGTTTAGAGTCTCTAATGGTGCCTGTTTAACCTAAACCCACGTTAAAAAATGTGTCAAGATGGCCTACATCTCACCATGTTGTCCTAAAATGTGTGTTTTTTGTTGTCTTTGCCTCTAGGACCACTGGCTTCTCTCGCCTGATCCTGTTTTTGTCCGCCCAGCTCTCCCTAATCTTCTCTCTCCATTTTGTCTGCCATGCACTTAGCAATGAAAGCTGAGGGGGGAAACTCAGGAGGAATTACCAGATCCTCTGTGTCATCGATGCCACAGAGACTGACAGTAAAAAGCCAATAATGAGCCCTTCATCCTTTATTTTCCCTGTACACCGACCAGGCTCTCCTCTTTCCTCCAGGCTGGATCTTTTTGCGGTTCAGAGGTCATTTGTCTGAGAGGCTGTCACACACTTTCACCATGACTCACACTTATACTCATTAGAATTGAATTAATGGGATCAGCTAAACATTGGAGATGATGGATTTCTAAGCCTTTTCTGTTAGCAATTACTGTTTCAGGACTATTGATTGTGCCAAACCTTGCTAGAAGGTGCACTTCTATATGAATATAATGTACAGCTTAATTCTCTGATAATTACTGATTCAAAACCATAACACTCTCCACCAAGCCATTGATTGTTTTGTGGCATTCATTCCACATGTCAACATCTTATTTATTTTTTTCCGTCAGCAAGCCTGTATTATACCCTAATTGACTCATGTACTGTATTACCTGCTGCTATGTATCACGTTGAGCAGGAAACTGAATCTCGATAAAACACAACTTTAAATAATCAATATCAAAAATGAGTCAACAAGAAAAGAAGCAAACATTTTTTTTATTTTTTTTTTATGTAGAAATGATCAGGAGCAACACACTAAAAGATAAAATCTTAATCACTTAAGCTGATGCTTTAAGACACCTTATCAAATCTGCAAACATTTATAAAACATCTGACAACATTGAGAGTCACTACATTTAAATATGTTGCCTTTCTTACAAAACCTCCTCCCTCCCTTGAATAAGTTAGTTGGAAGGTTTTCAAACACAGACAGATTACTGCAGGATGTAATAAACCTTATCTGCTCAATGCAAACTGGATTACAAAGGCCAGAAAATACCTCAGCATGGCTTATCGCATGAATATTGGGCAGATTGCTGCAAATGATTTGAATAGCATGTTGCTTAAGGAAGCCCATGCAGGCTCAAAGCAGATGGTGCAAGCTGAGAGGTGGAAGTAATTAAAATGGCTAATCCTTTGTGAGATGCTGTATTGACGCCTCCTTGCCGCCTGCACTCGCCTCAACAGCAACATTCCCAGCAAAACTGAGGCAAACACGATGCATAGGCTGAACTAAATGAGAGGTCTGAATGATTTTTGTCATGTTCACATTTGTCAAAGTCAAGTTGCATATTGCGGTTTTTATTTTGGACAGTCCATACAGTCAGGATGTTTATATGTTAGTTTATTAATATGTTGGATTAAAATATGCCCTGCTTATACATTAAATCTGTCCAAATTTCAATGCATAACCATTTCTTCACTATATGGTAATAAATCTGACTAAACTGTTTCAGTTTTCAGGTGAATTGAGCTAAATTCCTGAAAAATGTGTGAGTGTTTATGGCATTGTTAATTATTTTTTACATACATAAAGATTCCTATGTCATCAAATAATTTGGAAAAGCCCAGATGATGATGTCAAGGCCAGGATAATAAAATAAAACATTTTAGTGAAATGAAGGTTCAGTGGTGGAAGGACCTAAAGCTAACATCCTACCAAACAAGCACATATAGAAACACCAGAAAAAAAAGAAAAGAAAAAAAAACAGTTTGCACATGCAAACAGGAACCAAAAGCTACATTTTTGGGCTCATGTCTTGTGGTCTAATGAAACAAAGCAAAAATAACAATAAAAATAACTATAACATATTGTCTGTTTCTCACTATTTTCCTATGTAGCAAATATAAAACATTTTAGAAATCTGAGCTGACCTAAAACATGGAAAGTTTAGTCTAATTTAATTTCAGTGAATTAGTGAGGCTATGTGTCTTTTTATGGAGTGTGTAAATATATATTTTTATGTGTGTTCTTTTTGAGTGCTTTTGTCTAAAATGTTGGACTTAATTTCATTATGTCCTGAAGACTTTTCTTTAGAAACAGATGATTGAATCATTTCATATATATTGGGGTTATAGCCTTTACTTCTTGCTTCTGGCAATATTTTCTGTGAGCTTAATTATTTGGTGTTCTCAACACTATTGCTTTTCTGTGGGAAGCAGAAATTACTTTTATGAGGCACATCAGATTCTGATGGCTGCCTGCACCATCTTTATCATGGAACTGTAAATCAGGATGCATTACCTCAATTGTCATTTAGAGACCCACTATGATGAGTATGAGGCTATAATCTTCTATTTTTGCCATGCAACAAGCAACTTGTTAACACATCTGTGCAATCACTACTGCAACAAATGCTGGCAGTGGGCAGACCCAGAAAATGTAGTCGGCAGTTATGACTTGGCAGAGAAAGTATTTATGTTCATAATGTGCGACCTTCAGAAAATATGTGGCTCATGCTGGCCATTGGGAGCTCAGTGATCTGTGCCATACAACGCTGAGGTACATTAAACCAGAGACGAGGTACATGAGCCGTTGTCATAAAGGAGAACCAACCTCTAAAGTGTGACTGCAACGAGTCTCGGTGTGAAGCTACAATCTGATTAATAACGTCCGGGGCTGGGAATGTGCCACAGTCCAGAGCAAACATCAGTCATCTACTTCACAACCCTAAGATTGTTTGCAGGGTATTTGCATAAAAATATGCAATATATTTCTGGTGAACTTAACCATAATTAAATAGGATATAATGTACACAAGGAGTGAGTGTATGTGTAAATGAATCGAGGGAACGATTTGATGATATGGTTTTTAGTGGTGGCATCTGTAATGACTGAAGGTCAACAGACACACTGGATGCCACATTAAAACATCAGATGTTTGTATGTTCTCTCTCTTTTAATTGTTCATCATTTTATCATGAATATATTTTTTGTCTGTTGTGTCTTAACTAATTGTTATGTCTGCTCTGTGCTTATCCTTTTATTGCTTTTGCAAATCGTTATTAATCAACAAAAGTTTGCTTTTTTGGCAAAAACAAAATGATAAAAAATACATGTAATATCAAAACAGATATTTACACACTAATGACAATAAATAAAAAAAATATAAAGCATAAAATATGCGACTGCTAAATCTTCACAACTGTTAAGGTGACCAAAGTGGTGCAAGACAATGACCTGAATCATCCAGCTTAATCTACATGAAAATAGATAACAAGGTAGATGTTCTGGAGTGGCCTAGTCAAAGTCCAGACCTCAGTCCAGTAGAAAATCTGTGACTGGGCCTGAAAAGGGGGGTTCTCAGCAAATCACTGCATAATCTGACAGAGCTTGAACAATTTTGCAAGGAAGAATGGAGTAAAATTTCACCTTCCAGATTTGTCCACACAGACTCTGTGCTGTGGTTGAAACAGACTGACGGGCTTGGACTGTCTTCTACTAGTGGCCTTTCTGAGCAGAAAGATGTTTTAAGAATAAGGGCTGCCATCCTGGGATCAGTTTAAGAGAAAATGTGTCATTATGAAGTACCATTTAAAGAAAGCTGTGCTATCAGATCTTTGTTTGAAACTTTAGTGTAAAACTGTTCAGTTTATCAAAAAGATAACCCAGAGTTCCTCTTTTTTAATAACAAGCTTTCATTTGGTTTTAAAAGCTGCACATACAAACCATTTGTCATTTTGCAATATAAATTATGTCTGCATGTTCACAACAAAAGGAGGCTCAGTTTCTGCTCTTCTCTCTCTCATCTCCTGGCTGTGACATTTCCGCTGTGCAGAGCCTGCTGGACTGTTGTGTTCTGGTGGACACACAAAGTGTAACAACCACATAATGAGACCACCTGCAGTTGTGACTTTAGTGTTATGTCCAGTGTATGTATTGTTTTCCACCATCCCCTCTTTAAACTCAGCAGGAAACAAACACAGAGACCTATATGTCGTGTCTGTGATGTTTTACAGTACAATATGTGAATCAAAAGCTGTACACTTTGTAATCACAAATAGCCTGATCATGATTTTGGAAAGCTCTTTACAAATTAAACTTATAAATAATGCAAATTATGAGCCTTTATTAAAAGATGAATTACTCATAGAGGTTTGTGTGTGAGAATCTGTGTGTTTCAGGATAGGGTGCTACGAGGACTTGACATCCATCAAGTATAATGTAATTTCAAGAGTGAAAAAAAATAATGCACTATGTAATCCAGCCACACTCACAGCATTTTAAAAAATGATTATTGACCAGCAACTTTTCACACACACTTCAAACTACTACTCAGTGCTGATTTTTGGCTTGTCTGCATTGTGCAGGTGGTCAGCACTAACCTTTTATTATCTCCTCAGTTGGGGAAAAAAAAGGACACCCATTGAAAAGTAACACAATCACACAGAAAGCAATTAGTGCCAGACTCCCTGCATTATTGAGCTGAGAGGTGTAATTACGCAGATGAAGTTTGTGACAGCTATGAATGTCTACTATACAAGTTGGTGCCATTACCCATCCCTGTTTTTAATTAGTACTTTGCTCAGTTTTTACTGCAACATGAGGGTAATGATGCAGAGAAAAGAGCAGAGTGAAGACACAGGCATAGCTTGCTGGGGAGAGCATACATCCAATAACATAAATCAACTAATAAAGTGTTTAAGTGAATGTAGATTGGTGCTTTATTAACATTACTGAAAACCCTTCTGCCTTTATTTGTAAAAAGGATTATTTTTTTTTTAACCAACAAGGGTAATTTGAGGTAGGAATAGAAGATATCATGAATCTATCATAATTGTAAGCATGAATACCATTGTACATCTCTCTACATACTCCAAAAAGGTTACATTATTTGTCTTATACCTTAAAATCTATGTGTAGGACTGTCACTGATGATAATAATTAGGTAAAAATATTAATATTGATAATTATTAATAATATGTTCTCAAAAGGTTTCAGTAAAAGTACAATTTTAGATTACTTTCGGCAATCACAGATGACATCATGCTTTCTGTTAATACAAACTATGGTTGTGTTACTCTAGACACTGGGAGTTCAGTCTACAAACTCTGAGAGCCAGGGGTCCCGCCCTTTTGGACAGAAAAGCTTGCAGTGCTTCCCATCTGTCATCAGTTCAGTGGCCAAATGAGCCTGTTCTTTACTGGGAGCCAACAAGACGGATAGAGCCACTTCATCATGGCTGCATGGGACACAGTGGAAGCGCTGCACTGCATGCCTCTTTGACAGCCGGCCGTCCCCCACTGTGCCTCCCTATGGTTCCCAATCACGGCAATACAGAGTACAGATAACTCATTAGCAGCATTACCGCTGAGGCTGCACATCTCATTTCCCAAATAATTATTTGCACCTCTGAAAGAAAGATTAATCCTCTGATTGTTTATTTGGTTTTAAAATATGCAAATGTATGTAAATTTCTTTCTGAATCTGCATGTTTTACTACTGTAAAAAAAGAGGATAAGAGAGGAAAACAAGAATTCAGAGAATTCAAAGAATATTTCTCAATCAATAAATAATAACTTGTGCATTACCAAAAACTTTAAAGTCAAACAAGCCAGTGTTAAATACAAAGTTTGTTACTTTTTTTCAATAAATCTTGGATGTGCTGGGGCCACCGTGCTTTGAGTCGCAAAAATTCTTCCTTTTGGACTTACATACAGATTGTCAAAGTTCTTTTTTTTTAAATAAAATTGTGTAAATATTCTCCTTAAAATTTTTACTTCTAAGTATTAGTTCTCTAGGCTATTCATCATTTGAGTACCTTTTATGCTAATAAACAAAATTTTAAAATGCAAAGAACTTCTGCAGTTTTCGCAGAATCTTTTGTTTTTCTCAGGTTAAAAACGAGAACACTTCAGATTTAATGCAAGTGAAAGTGGCAGTGCTTTGAAATCTTTTTGGTTGTGTTGTCTCAGAATAATCTATTTTGGGTTCTTTTTAATAACCTTGGTGCTTTAAATGAGTGGAGTCTGAAAAACATATTCATGACCTGCTGAATGAATAAGAATAAAACTGGTAAAAGTGAGAGGTCAAACAAGGTCATGGAGAAAAAAGAAATAAATCAAAAAAGCACCGAACTAGAGATATCTGGGATTCTGCAAGAAAATGAGAAAATGAAAGTTTTGTAGTAAAAGTGGAAAACACAGAGCAACAACTAAAACTCTTTAAAGGAATCCATGACTGGTTGAACATGTTGGCATATATATGTTGTTAATTTTCCTATTAACTAAAAAATGCTGTTTCTGATATGTAAAAATTCATAATTACTTTAAAAGTTTCAATATAAAGCTTTGTGGGTTGATGATACAGTTTGGTTTGATCTGTAGTGGAATCTACAGAGTAAAAACAGGCAGACTAATTTCACTTCACCCGAGTTGTTGTTTTATCCGAATGTTTTAAATTTACGCAACGCCACGTTGTTGGTTATAACCCAAAAAATAAATAAATAGTGAGGTGAGTCTTAATTGCTTCCCACATAAGAAATGGAAGAGTGCAGTGGGAAAGAGCTGAACACAACTTCCTGAGGACCCACCTTTGTGGTCTCAACATTTCTCTCCAGAAGACTTTGAGTCATTTGTACAGGTATACATGATGAAAGATCTAACAGGTTGTTGCCCTCATAAGCTAAAACAGACTCAGTGCTTTAACTAGACACATGAAAGCTTGTTGTGAGATCTGGTGAGCAGTAAATCCTTTAAATCCTGGAAGCTGGGAGGCTGAGCCTTTATGGATTGCCAAATACATGATCCACAGATGCTTAATTGGACAGAGATCTGGGTAAATTATAGCCTAAATCAACACCTGTAACAATTTCTCAAACATGGTTGCTGCAAGACAGATTATACTGCTGAAAGAGGTCATAACCTTTAAGCTGCAGTATGCAACTTAAATAAAAAATGTTTTGTTTTGTTTTTGTTTGTGTTTTTTTTTACATATTTGTTAAAACTGTCACCAAGTCATGGCAGTATGAGATGGATAATCAGTGAAAAGATTGAGCTCCTTCCCCTCCTCCCAGTGATACTATTGTTATCTCAAGAAATGTGCCACTCCATGTTCAATACAACCAATCAGAGCAAGGAAGAAGGTCTTAGTGCTGTCCATCAAGCTATGCATGTGCTGCTCAAAGTGCTAATGGCAGAGAAACAACTTACAGTTCCTGGAAAACCATTTATCCTTCGTCATCAGTGGCTATGCTAACTAGCCTCAGCATTCCTGGCAGACTATGCCAGCTGTAGCTTAGGAGAGAGCAAGAGGTGGGAGTTGAACAGAGCATACACAAGAATGATTGACAGCACTATGACCCTCCTCCTGCTTCTGATTGGTTGTTTCTAGTTAGCACTGGGGAAAGGCACAATAGCTTGGCTCTTCTCAGATCTGTCTTGTAGCATACTGTCACAACATAGTTTCAACAAATATGGAAAAAATATTTTTTATTTATAAAACTTAGGTACTGCAGCCTTAAGGAATATCTGGGCTATGCACATCAAACCCATCCACCAGATCCCACCTAATCTGTAGTTTTGAATTATGCTCTACTTGGTCCTGATCCTACCAACACATCTTGACCCTCATCACACTTGCTTAAATCCTTAAAATTACCTGGAGACAAAATGATACTGGCTAATGTAACACACCTATAATAGAGAGATAGTCAATGTTACTCACTGTATACCTGAGTGGTTATGTTATGTCTGATCAGTGCATTTAACTGCAAATATTTGAAGGAAATTTTCAGTAAGACTGAAGTCATTGCAAAGTCCTTCAATCAAGAACCGACAGAAGTCATCTGATCTGTTTTAAGTTAAGATTCTTTGTGTTCCAGATTGACGGATGTAAGAAGAAAATGATCTTCTTTAATGCAGCAATCAGGCCTGTTTCCTGCTGTACACTCCATTCAGGTCAGCCATGGTATAAAGTCACATTCAGCAATATTATGTGGATAAAATACTCACAACCTCAAGATACTACATGCAATTGTGGGGTATAAATTCTGATTGTAAACATATTGTTTTCTTGAACCTAATACATTAAAGTCAGACAAAGGACACATATGATTGTTTGGCCTAAAATTCTGATACAGCAATTTAAACATCAGGCTCACCGACTCCTCCTTAACCAAAACAAGACTGAAACTTTAAATAGAAATCAATGATTTTCCATTAGTTGAGCAAATATTAACAATAATCCAACAGCAAATGTGTGGTGAAATCAAATCTGAAGGTGATCCAGATATACATGTTGTTAAACATTTCTCATGTAAAAGTCTGTATTTGCTTTCTTTAAGTCAGTCTATATGTGGCTCTGGTCTGTCCTGCCTCTATGATTCATTTAAGCAGAAACTTACTGCTTCTCGACCAGCCTGAAGTGATTTCCAGACTCTTAAGTTCTAAACCAGCCAACCACAGCTGGACCTCAAAATGTGAGTGTTTAGAGGTCCAACTGTAACCCGACTGTTATTTCTCTCTTTTTTTTTTTTACACTTGATATAAATCCTCAAATTTTCTCCACTGATTCAGGTTGAAGTTTGGGGTAAAGGGAAGTGCAGAATCCTGTCTTATATTAGTGGTGAAGGACGTGATTTTCATTGCCGCTGGGTTTGGGCCTATAAGCCACTGTTGATGGACTTGTGGTTTATGCATAAATGAGGTCACATCTCACATGCTGGCTACTCTTCTAGTTAATGTTGCTTATGAATTTTCCAGCTTTAATAACATCAAAATTGCCTATATTTTCTGCTGGGAGGCAAAGCTGAAAAACCAAAATGACACAAACATCCAACACCTTAATTTGCAATAAGTGGAAGCTGGAACATAAAATCTTCAGGAAGCTTTATTTGCCAGTACTAAAAGCACAGATTTAATTAGGAGATGAGGTTGCATTTGCTACAGAGTGTACTTCAGCTTTGAATATAGCTCATGATTAAATTGTAAACAGCCAAAACTGGACGACAAACACCTACAGTTATCCGTTTCTTTCATTTCTCCCCCTCACGTATTTCAACAGGCGGCTGATACATTCAACTTTTCACCCTGAATAAGTTTAGCATCAGAAAACAAACACTTTCATGGAACTGACTCTGTCAGCAGATTTGGATCGTTGATGTTGCTGGGATTTTTTTTCCCCTTCCTTCTGTCCCACCGGCATATCAGCAGTGTTTGTTTGCAAGCTGAAGAAACAAAAAAAGGAGAAGATACAAAAATCTGTATGAAAGAAACAGAAACTAGGGATGTTGTGATTTGTTTGCAACTCTTTTGAATCCTGATCACAGCATTTTTTAACTATTGATGTCAAGGTTGCTTACTAAACTCAACTCCCAATACATGATTGTGGTGTATTCTCTTCAATGTAGTGTTAAACAGGCTATAATATGTATTTTCCAGGCACATAATGTCATTTTGTAGAAAAATCAAGTAACTATCAAGTAACCTTCAGTTGTTATAAAAATGCTTTTCACATTAAAAATAACAAAATAAATTTGACTTTCCATCTGATTAAAATTTTCCAACCTTTTCCCACATTCCCCCTTCCCCCCCTCATCATCATTATATCAATGCTCCTCCATTATGCCATTAACAACTGTTCTTAAGAGGATTGAAGTGAGTAGTTTGTATGATAAGCTCAACATAGGCAGAGCATTGTATGAGCAAAATAGAAAACCGGTATTATCTGGTATCTGGTATATCAATAAGGAAAATACACAGCAGAATCTTTATGTTGAGAAATATTTTCTTTTTAAAAAACATTTAAAAATCTACATACCAGTTGAATTTTAAGTACATGTGGGTTACATACTAGTATATTCTGATCGTATGCAAATATTTTCAGCCACATCCAAACCAGTCAAAAAATTCTTCTGCTTATATCAATATATAAAATACTGAAATAGTTAAACCTTCCAGAGTGATACTTTTCCACATAGTAGGTTGTGTTCTCAAAAAATACACCATCTCTCATTGCCTCCAATTTCCACTTAATCCACAGAAAGACCCAGCATCACTTCCAAGGTGTGCATGAAGCACAGATTACATTCACTAAGCACCTACCAAGACACACATAAGGGATTTGGCCAAAATCACAAAGAAGGTAGCATATCCATGTGTATAATTGCTTAGATCTTCTTATCTCAGGCACAATCTCATTCCCTGACTCTGATAACATTTTTGAATGAATGAGGAGGTTTTTCTCTGCATCACTTCATCTCGCTTTCTTTCCTTAGAGGGCAAAATAAAAATGAAAATAAATAAATAAATTCTTTACCCAGAAGAGGAAAATTAATCCTTTCTTCTGTATTCTTGAGAAACCTCTGTGATTTTAAACTGTCACAAGGCACTGCTCTGCTAGTTTTAAATTATCACGCAGATGATGCATGCCTGTGTGACAGTCTGTTGGTTTAGTTCACGTTAATGAAATGACATTAAAGTGCTTTTATGGTTGGCTGAAGAGTGAACACATAAAAAAAGAGGCACACGGTGTCGTCCTATGAGAGTCCGCTGAGGCGCGCGCTGCTGTGCAGCAGGGTGGTTACTCAGGCAACTGGCTCCCAATCTGATCAAATACATTACACACTTCTCACACACAGGAAGCCTTTGTCTCTGCAAAATGCAAATCCGATTTTCAAGAGCAGGAAAAAAAAAAGTGTGAGCCGACCTTTAGAAGCCATGAAACATGATGAGAGCATCACTTAATCGATTCCTGTTCTGAGACAGATTCGGCAGCTGTTCAGGTGTCGATGCCTGATGACCGCGACACGTGCTGCCGGTTTACTGTTTTCATGAAGTCACCTTGGAATGTATTATGTTTTCTTGCCTTCTGTCTGCAGAGAGTTTTGTTTATTTTGACTCAACTTTCTTCCTGCTCTGAGTAGCCAACTCAGCCTGGAGGCCTTCATACCTGTCAGAGTCACAAGAGCTTTTCTTGTTTTCATATGACCGCAGTGTCATACTGACCTAGCTGATTTTTCTGTTTAGTGCGGTCAAATGACCCATCTTGATTTGGGTCACTGTCCCATCGGACTATGTCATACTTCAACGTTGATTAAATAGCTGTGAAAAAAATTGCAGTTTTGGTTAGTAATTTTTTTTATAACGAAGAAAAAGCCATACTTGGAAGATATGTACAGTTTTCTACTTTTCCAGTTTTGTCACATTAAAATATTTCAGGTAATTAAATAAACTGTCATATCAAAGCTATAAGTAATTAATTATAGAATTAATAACTTAATAATCTACCTGATCATGAACACAAGTACAACCTTGTAAAAACGCGAGCTAAAGATGGAGGTTGTCATTACCCAGGGGGGATAATTCACACACCAAAGGGCTGTTGGTGTGTGAATTAGGAAGTAAGAGGTCATTACTACAGAAAGAAACTAAAAGACAAATTGCAGATATTGTTGGAGGAAAAGGATTTAATGCATGGATCCTTCTGGGTGGCAACATGACAGAAGTACATAATATAGAAACACTGACACAAATAAAGACATAATCCAACAAATGTGTGGAACAACCTAACTCACGAAATAATAAAAAAAAAAAGGTCTTCTTTTTGTAAATACTAATTGGAAAGTTGGAGTGGTGTCCACTGGCTGGCGCTACACTCAGAAATTTGCACTGATCTCATAAAAAACAGACTTCACAAAGTCGAAATCTGCTTTCTTCTGAGCTGCACTCTTAACCTTCCTGTGCAATTATTACTTTCTAGGCTGGGTGCTCACTTTTGATTTAGTGGCTCATTTGATTACTTGCATAACACAACCCAACCACTCCAGAGTTTTTTTGTTTTTTTTTTGATTTTTTTTTAATTAGGCTATATTTAACAACGTCATTGAGACATCATGAGGTTTTTTTTTAACTATCTGCTTAATTGAACTTTCTCAGTAATGACTCAGACTATAAAAAGTATTTCTGTATCTACCCATCAACAGCAGAGAAAATGTAGCAGAGGCTCCAGATTTACCTGCATTTTTTGTTGTTTGTTTGTTTGTTTTTGCTTGTTTTTCTTCATGCAAACAACAATGTGTACAAGCAGTTCAACATTATTTCTCCTTACAGGCTCACTCCCAGAAAATAAAAATGACAACCAGACAAAGAGGGCCATCTATCTTGTTTGCATTGCCTGCCTTGTCTCCCACAGACCAGCACAACCTGGACCTTTGTGATAAAACACGAGCCAGAGAAACTGGGAAGATGTTTGTTCCTCTTTGGATGAACGCAACCTTCATGGAAACACTCTGCACTGCAGCACAGTGAGAAGTGATTACACAGACCAGACCGAGCATCTGATAGGCAGCGTTTAAATTCACACTTGTTTGCTTTCAGGGTGAGTGATGGTCATTGCACATCACCCCCATCTGCACAGCTGATTCCTGAGACATAATGAGAAGTGCAAAGACAAAGTGTTGAGAGGCTTTGCTTGGCTGTATCATCGTTCCAACTTTGAAGGGTATTTCTAACATCCGCTACCTCCAGCTGGTGCTTCCATCCCCCTGGCACTGCCTCAGCTGCTGGTAGCGGTCTACGGCACAGGGTTATGGCCCCTGTCACTGGAATCACACAAAGGAAGCAAATGAGCCAAGCGCGCATAAACACGCTCACAAAAGCACAGGACCACACAGGCTTCCATACATGTATGGAAACAGAGCCGCAGACAAAAAGCTCCTTTATTTTCATCTCTGAAGTGTTTCTAATATCTTTGCTCATGCTCATGCATCTCCTTTAACATACAGTTCAAGTTGGATGTTTTGTTTCAGTCACTGTGGAATGTATATTAAGATTTTAATGATTAACCTAAGCTGTTCTTTGCCATCAAACAATGATGACTCAGCATAAAAAACTGGAGCGCAAAACTAAATTAAGGTGAAACCATCTGACCAAAGTTTCTCCTCTTGAGAAGGCAGGAAATTTGGTTAAGAGAAGAATCTGAAGAGAAAACCACCAGAAAAGGACAATCGCACAAAGAGGGTGAAATTATGAAGACAGGATAATGTCCTACATTTTCCACCTTCCTCCTAATCAACAGTTAAGGTTTAGATGCTTGTTTGGGATCATTGTAGTGTTGAAAAACCTTCCTGAATCCAACTTTCAGCTAGGTATTTGGAAGGGATCAAGCACACTTTTATTCTGCAGGCAAAGTTTTTCCCTACTACTTCCTGGAAAATGTGACGATAAAACTACTCTGTAGATCTACACAATTATCGACCATGTTACATGCTCCAACAACTAACGTTAGATTGAGTTCAACAGAAATTTTGTCAAAAGAAAGCAACATATTGTTAGGTAAGTTTACATTTCTTGAAGGACCCACACATGAAATGGAAATTACATTGCTTTGTTTGTACTTGTGTAGTCCTGCTTTTAGTTTTACATACACCTTAAAATATAAAATAAATCATAAACATGCATGTTAAGTTGATGCAATTTGATCAACATTAGTGACTGACCCAACTAACTGTTGAAGTTCTTTGTTTGACAGTTCTTTATTGAGAAATAAATCTTTTAAAGGACTTTTTTCCTCCTCGGAGCATTTAGATATGCAATATATAAAGACTTAATAAATCACTGTTCAGGTAAATTCTCTATTTCATTTGTCATGTCTTAGATCTGGAGCCCGGGAACAAATGTGAAGTCAGCACCGTTGTCTTGTGTCTGTGATCATGCTTAGGGACACGCAGTGATGCCTGGTGATGCGTAGACAATGAATCTGAGGAGTCAGACAGTGATTGAAGAAGTGTGAACTAGGATGACTGATCAGTCAGTCAAATCACATCTACTCTGTCAGCTCCTTTCAGACTGCGCTCTTTTATCTACAGAAAGCACCCACTTGCTGAGTACAGTGTCTCCTCTGTCAAAAGTAGAGCACGTTATGCTTTTTTTGCGCTCATTTGCAAAAAGTTTTAATCCTTCCTAGATTGGCTGTAATTTAAAAGAGCTTAAATGGAAGATGTTTAAAAAAAACCTCATCCTTTCTTCCCTGAAACTCTGATGTTCAACATGTGGAGCAGTGGCACCTCTCACAATGAAACAGGTCAAAGCAAAGTGCAGAGCTAACACTTTTTGGAAAGACCAATTATAGCTGCCATAATCTACAGCGGTCTTAAATTAAAGCTTTAGCAGAGCTGCTGGATGTTTTCCTGACAGTGGCTGGGGGTTTACGAATCGATGCATTGTACTTTTAATTACAGAGTCACACATTCCCATGAGTCACCACGGCATAATGACACTTCATGTTCTACTTTTTATTCAAGTTTTTCTTTGTAAGTTATGTTGGGAAGCTTTCTGTTGTCCTGTCACATGGTTGGTGAAGGTTTTGACACTTTTTAAGTAAAACAGATTGTGACAAGTGGATAGAGAGCCGTGTGAACAGATTTATCTCATCTCATTTGTATTTATTTTTTTTTTTGGTTTGATTTTGTACACAGAGTGCTTTCAAGATCAAACTGAGTATCTGCTCTCTGTTATTCATAAAAAAATGTATTTACCTTTCTTCAATAATTAAAGCCTTCATTGCTTCTTGTCATATAAAAATGCTAGCAGCATTATGTAACTTTGAGTCCTACTTTTTCAATTCTTTTCAGTAAGCATATGCACATGATAACTCATGACATTTAGTGAAATGAGTTATCCGTTTATTTGAATAATGTGATGATAATATGATTTATTATAGGAGGGATGAGGTTATGTAACGCACCCTAGAGCAGCCAGACTGAAGGTCTCTCAGTTTAACATCAGTAAACAGCCGATCCACATGAAAATAAGAATTGTGGAGCTTTATAATGGGATTTTTTTTTTTTTATAAGAACCCTGAAACAGCGAATGCTATCTTTCAAACGGATTCAGTCACACCGAAGGTCACATTTTGTTGTACATTTAAAAGTAGAGTATGTCAAGAAATTTGGAAGCACATGGAACAGCAATGTAACAAAAGTTAAAATCTAAACATGTCTGGATGCAAAGAAGTGAATATTAACTGAGTGGAACATTTGTTGCAGTCATGTGAATTACATCACTTTCAATGCATGTTATTATTGCATATTATGTTTATTTTAGGGTGAAGGGTGTAACATTTATTGTTCCACATTGTCAACAGAGATAACATCACTTCTGCCATGATGTCACCATGTCATTTTTTTTTTCTTTATGCTTACTGATTCAACTGCTTTTAATGGGAAGGCATCAAAGTTCAGAAATGTATAAGTTCTATAATTATAAAGTATCAGTGAATCCATAATGGTGCAGAAAAAAAAAAAAAAAACATAAGTAGTGTTATTATTGGTTCATTGAGTAACACTTTCATCAGCTCAGTAGCAGCAGCCATGTTTGAGTCCTATAAGGTGTATAGGATGTCCTAAGATAAGATAAGATTAACTTTATTGTTCTAAACTAAAGGACAAACACTGGGTGCTGCAAATTCCAAAACTATAACCGTCATATCACATGAACATTTAAAACCACTTTTATATAAAAACAAATCCATGATAAGAGAAATAAATAATAGTACATAAAATAACCAGTGCTAGGGATGGCCACAAGTGGTACTGAATTTTTCAATATCTCCAAAAAGATGTGGCCGCCTTGTTTAATTGGTAATCACATTGTGCATGCTGCATAGGAAGCTAATACTGGAGATTTAGTTGCTTAAGGAAGCACATCATTCTGCCATTAAAACTCAAAACTGACATGCAGTAAGGTAATAGGGGTAAACAGGCAGAAGCATGTGAGAAACTGGAGACCATGAAGCAGACTTCTTGACAATTTAAAGCTAAAACTTTCCTGTTTAAAAAAGTTTATAGTTAAAAAAGTTCACATTAGTCAAAGATACCTCTACAGTTATGCCACCTATCCCTATGGTCTCAAGCTACCAGAGGACATGTTGTTCAGTTTTATCAGTTTTACCTCCATATTATGTCACAAAGAAGATTATTTGTGTTTTACTTTTAGGTTTAGAAAGATATAAAGTCCAGACTTAAAGGTTTAAACCCCCTGAATAAATGTGATTATACAAAATTAAGCCTAAATGTTTTTCTGCCTATAAAATTAACTTTGCTAAACTGTGATGTCAAAGGTTAAAGTTGAATTAAATACATTCAAAGCATGAGCTTTTTTGATCCTAGCATCATGTTATAACTTTATTCCCTCATCAAAACCATACCTGGAGTGTTAATCTCCACCGGAACCATTTAGCTTTTCAAAATGCCTGGAGGGACTGAGGCGCAGCGTTTCCTCAGAACTTCAGTGTCCAAGCTACCGAGCTTCTGCCTCCTAGAGCACCCAAGCAAGGAGCTGTGACTCCTCCACACAGCTCCTTCAGACTAGCCAGCCAAAATCAGCAAACGCCTGGCGAAATTACACACTTACTGAGGTCATTATTAACTACTTTTTAGTGCAACACTGGTAAAAACATTATCAAACGGATGTTAAAGGGTTAAAAGAGAAATTATATTATAACTTCCAGAAGGCAGCGATTCAGAAAGAGCAAGATTTTTTTAAAGAGACAGAAGCCCATTTTCAGGGCATTAAATTAAAAAGTCAAGTTGCTTTTAAGTCATATTTGATATATACAGCATTTTCATAACAACTGAAGGTAACATAGTTGCATGATTTGGCTATAAAATTTTACTACATGCCTGGAAAATACATAATACTGCCCCTTTAAAAATATCAGTAAATCTCAGTTGGGTGATTAAGTCTTAAATGGGTTGGAAATTAAATATTTGTCACTACTCTGCGAATTATTTTGGACCTGAATTGCTAACTGGTACACAGCTGGACGCGTTGGGGGAACATCCTTCTTACTCTGTCATTTTGTATACGCTGAGTAAAATCATTAGCTGAATGTTTGCAGTGTAAATTTATGGCATCTGCTCCCTGTTAGATTAGTAATGATCCTCTCACTTATGCACTGCATGAGACCTATGAATTATATCAGGCTGTCAGGCGTCTAACTGAGAAGCAAAACAACAGAAAGATATTAGAAAAGTTATTTTTCCTAATATAGTTTTCCACGTGAGGGTCAAGCAGTAGTTAATCAGAAGATTAAATGAGCACCAAAGTTGGGAGACTGTGGAGCAGGTTCCCATTAGGTAGACTGACAGCGGTGGGAAATCATCTGCAATAACTGCAACCTCCCCTGCTCCCTGCAGATGTACAGTAATTAGCCCATCCGCTTATAATAGCTTAACGATTAGTGGCATGCCACCATTTGTTATTTGGGAGATTTGCTTTGTTGACTCATTTGGGAGGTAACTGATATGCGTTTTTTGATGCGATTACTCATCATTAAGGATTTTTGTCTGTTATTGTTGTTGACTCTTACTCAATGGAAACCTATTTAATATGGACTAGTGGTGGAAATTGTTTGTGTTGCTTCTTTTCAGCAGAAAAACTATATATTTTTTTCATGGAGAAACAGGCTGAAGTTTTCATTAGAGGTTTTTACCAGCTTGCAGTAAAGAATGGTGGAATATAATATTGCTGCGGAGAGTTCAGTTTAACTGCATACCCATATTCTTGCAAATAATAAAATGCAAGTGGCAGGGGAAAAAAAACAACAAAAAAAACTATTTTTTAGCATCCTTTGGTCATAAGAACTGCTTTCTTTATACACTCATGTATTTTCAAAAGCATGTGTCAAACAGCAAACACAACAACTCCAAACATTAAGATGCTTATACATAGATATGGTAATAAACCAGGATTTGTTGGAACTGTAAAGCACCAATAGGACACTTCACTGAACTCGCTGTGAAGGTCGGCCTTCATAGTGAGCTCAATGGCAATGTGAAAGATAATTCTGCTGGGCAAATCTGAGCCAGTTGTAAAAGTTACCATTAAGTTATACCAAGGTGATGCTTTCTCTCTCCTGCTGTTCTTAATTGATCTGTCTCCCCTCCGCCATTCCATAAAATTGTATCATAAAATTGCATTGAACTTGGCCAAGGTGATATGAATTTACATTTTAAAGGTTTAATGCACAATTTTCAAAATGAGTACAATATTCAAATTTGATCTGATTTAGCCTGCAAATTTGTAGAGACAATGGACTGTTGCTTGTATCGAGTCTTTAACTCGGCAGCAATCCCTCATGCTGAGCATGCATCTGTCGATAGCAAGAAGAAAACTCCCCTTTACCAGGAATTGTTTTGACTATTTGTTTTGTGTTTGCTGGATGGAAATATCTTGCCTGCCTTAGATATATGCAAAATCTAGAGCAATATTGTAACTATTGTCAGCCGGTTTTATGCAGCATGTTAAAGAAAACTCTTCAAGTGCAGTCTTGTTCTGCACTTTGCAGTAACTCTAAAGCAATGTCTGAATAAAATGCTTTGTTTTATTTAAAGTGTTGAATCATTTCAGGCTGATTTATAATGGACTTTAATTTTTTTATTTGATAGCTCCTCTTTTTTCTGATTGGTTTTCTCTAAAGGCTTAAAGATAAACCTTGTGAAGGAACACTGCAAATGTTGGCCTCTGTGTCATTCACACTGCATGAACACACAATGTGTGCTTTAGTCACACCATGCGCCCATTCAAACTCAACGACTGGAAATGAATAATTGTGAATTACAGCCAAAGAGCTGCAGTACTTAAAGGGTTTATGAACTAATTATTTTTCCTTTGGTGCCCATAGAGAACCACTCTGGAAAGAAACTGTGGCAGAGAACAAACTTAAATGACTTTCCCTCAGGACAGTATTTCAACAATCCTCACTCATACTTTTCCCCTGCTGTTCATCTGTGTTCACTGCCTTATACTAAATGAAGTTTCTGACTTTATTCCACTCTTTGTCTCTCAAATGGCTGTTTGAGTCACTGGCTGTGGCAGTGTGCACACACCGCCACCAGAATGTTAATAAAGCATGTTGAATAATGTCATAAAATCATCGCTCATATTTTTATAACCCGCATTTCAGTGTTGCTGCAAATATTAAAAAGTCAGCCTGCAGGCAGACATATTGCCTGTGCTGCAGAGGAGGGGAATGATTCCTTATACAAATTTACTCTCCCAATGTCACCATCTGTTTGGACAAATAATCCGTTTCCCTGAGGATCATCACCAATGGCTTGAGATGTTGATGGAAGATAGAAATGCCATGCATAGCAATTATTGATTAAGCAGACATGTGATCAATAAGCAGTGGTCAGTGGAAGAAAAAGCTAGGTGAAGCACACAAAGCCTTGTCCTCTCACTGACTGAGTCAACACATGCTGGGCTATTTTTACCTTTGCACACAAATAATCTGCAAGTATCCATCGAGGCACGCATGCAGTGCTGCTGGCCGTGAAAACTGCAAACAAAGGCAATTAATCCCACATAATTTCTCACACGTACTGCAGTCAGGTGGAGGAACGAGATAAGAATCAATGTATAAACATAGGTGCAGCCTCTTTGGAGCAACTCTATCCTTCACAATGGAAGGGTGACCTTTAAGAAACGTTCCTCACATACAGAAGCAAATGATCAACAGCTCCACGGGATGAAGAGGGATTACACGCACAGTCCTACTAATCAAATGAAAGTGCAGAAAAATTATATTAGGTTGGAAAATAATTGGGTTAGAGCAGTTGAAGGGCAGCAGCAGCTCCAGCTGTTTCAGCTCAACACTGTATACAACATGACACAGGCCTTCCTCCATTTCAGCACACCAATAAAAATAATCGCACTTTCTCAAGAAGACAATAATTGTGGCCATTCCTCTTCTTCTTTGCAGCAGAATGTAAACAAGTAAACTATATATTTTAGGAATGTTGTGTAGTGGTCTACACTCTGTTGCCTTGCAGAAAAAGGATCCTGGGTTTGAATCCTGGGGTCTTCCTGCTTGAAGTTTTGCATGCTCTCCCCATGTGTGAATGGGTTCTCTCCAGGTATTCCAGCTTCCTCCCATAGTCCAAAAACTTGATTGCTGGGTTTATTGGTTTCTCTAAATTGTCCGCAGGTGTGTGTGTGTGTGTGCATTGTTGTCTCTGTGTTACACTGTTATGCAATGGGAACCTGTTGGTAACAGACCACTGGATGAACAGGTTAACCACTGCGCTAGCAGAAAGTTTGGCAGTTTTGTTGCAGATCTCATTAATTTAAATTTGTTTCTCGTCTCTCCCCTGAATGAACTTTCCCTCAGCTGCTTCCACTTCTCCCTGATTAGCTCTTCTGATTCCTTGGCCACTTCTACTTATCCCTCAGTATTTAAGCTCTTCTGTCTGCATTGTTTTCCACTGGTTCCTCCATCCATTTACCATATTTTCTTGTTTTCCTTGTCATTACTGTTCTGTTTTGAGCTCCATGTTATGCCAGTTATCCCTACTGTTTTTGTCCCTCTCCAAGACCAGTAAGTTATCTTTCTGTTCCATTGAAATCCAGCAAGTATTAAGTCAGCTCACTACACTACACTCCGGTTCCTCCTTAAATACACAAAACATGACAATATACTGTAAGTCGGATTAAACGTGCACATATTTATGCAAAACCAAAGTTCAACCTGGTTGAAATCTGTGAGATGCTGAGATTGCCTAAGTCATAGAAAAGCTTTTTGTCTTGTTTGCAGTCCTCAGTTTATCACTTTGTAACTCTCGTCACCCTGTCCTCTTGTCAACCCCTGTTCCGCCTCTCCTCTCCCTGTCTTTTTCACTTTCCTGTCTCTTTAATCTCTGTCTTGTTCTTCCTGGTGCTTTCGCTCAGCCGTCGTCTCTGGGATTCTAATGGCTCCTGTCATCCAGGAGGATGTGACAAGGGACTAAGGCAGGGTGGCAAAATCCCCTTAGGCAAAGATTTGACAAACATCCTAATTTTTTCTGGACTAAACTGGTGGGTTATTGTTTAACCAGATCAATAAATGTTTGAAATTGTTAATAATTAAGTGCAGATGTTAAAGCACCTATACTATCTCCAACATACATTAAGTTGTAGGTTTTATAATATAGCTGTTTATATATTACTACTATTCAGCCCAGTCATGACCATAAATATGTTTTTGACATTGAATTAATCACCACAGAAACCAGCCACTAACCTCTAACTTTTTATTCTTTAGAAGTGGCTAAAGGTTACACAGCAGGAACGGTACGCAATTAAACAAACAAGATCTTAGTGTCGTACCAAAGTAAATTAAACCTTGGATGCTGATACATGATTTGACACTATAATCTCAGAAAATCTGTACCTAGTTTTTAGTTCCTTCAATCAAAGCAGATGAGTGTGAAGGTCATTGTTCATTCAAAATGTAAGCAATGTGGACACTGCATTTCATTTTTGTGAATTTGATACACAGAGGATCTTAAAAGTTTACACGTTCAGCTATTTTTTAATGTTTCTGATATTTGAGAAATTGTCCACCTTTAGTGTGATCATTTCTGCACAACTTTTAGAGACAATAATGTAAAAATAAATAAGTAAAGCTTCAACAACCTGGTTGCATAAGTTAAACTTCATTAAACTACCTTGAAACAAAGGTAAGTAACTTTTAATAATCAGTCATCTTTCTTCACTGCTATCTCATGGTAATTATTAAGACCTCTAAATCCATCTCTTGTTCTCAGTTGTTTTTTGGCTTTGCACAGAGTTTTTTCTAAGATTTGTTCTGGTCTATGGAAGACCATAAAAATACTTCTGTCATGTAAAGCCATTCCTTTATGTATTTGCACTCACAATTACTCATNACCCAGAAGAGGAAAATTAATCCTTTCTTCTGTATTCTTGAGAAACCTCTGTGATTTTAAACTGTCACAAGGCACTGCTCTGCTAGTTTTAAATTATCACGCAGATGATGCATGCCTGTGTGACAGTCTGTTGGTTTAGTTCACGTTAATGAAATGACATTAAAGTGCTTTTATGGTTGGCTGAAGAGTGAACACATAAAAAAAGAGGCACACGGTGTCGTCCTATGAGAGTCCGCTGAGGCGCTGCTGTGCAGCAGGGTGGTTACTCAGGCAACTGGCTCCCAATCTGATCAAATACATTACACACTTCTCACACACAGGAAGCCTTTGTCTCTGCAAAATGCAAATCCGATTTTCAAGAGCAGGAAAAAAAAAAGTGTGAGCCGACCTTTAGAAGCCATGAAACATGGTGAGAGCATCACTTAATCGATTCCTGTTCTGAGACAGATTCGGCAGCTGTTCAGGTGTCGATGCCTGATGACCGCGACACGTGCTGCCGGTTTACTGTTTTCATGAAGTCACCTTGGAATTTATTATGTTTTCTTGCCTTCTGTCTGCAGAGAGTTTTGTTTATTTTGACTCAACTTTCTTCCTGCTGTGAGTAGCCAACTCAGCCTGGAGGCCTTCATACCTGTCAGAGTCACAAGAGCTTTTCTTGTTTTCATATGACCGCAGTGTCATACTGACCTAGCTGATTTTTCTGTTTAGTGCGGTCAAATCAAGATGGGTCACTGTCCCGTCGGACTATGTCATACTTCAACGTTGATTAAATAGCTGTGAAAAAAATTGCAGTTTTGGTTAGTAATTTTTTTTATAACGAAGAAAAAGCCATACTTGGAAGATATGTACAGTTTTCTACTTTTCCAGTTTTGTCACATTAAAATATTTCAGGTAATTAAATAAACTGTCATATCAAAGCTATAAGTAATTAATTATAGAATTAATAACTTAATAATCTACCTGATCATGAACACAAGTACAACCTTGTAAAAACGCGAGCTAAACATGGAGAGTGTCATTACCCAGGGGGGATAATTCACACACCAAAGGGCTGTTGGTGTGTGAATTAGGAAGGAAGAGGTCATTACTACAGAAAGAAACTAAAAGACAAATTGCAGATATTGTTGGAGGAAAAGGATTTAATGCATGGATCCTTCTGGGTGGCAACATGACAGAAGTACATAATATAGAAACACTGACACAAATAAAGACATAATCCAACAAATGTGTGGAACAACCTAACTCACGAAATAATAAAAAAAAAAAGGTCTTCTTTTTGTAAATACTAATTGGAAAGTTGGAGTGGTGTCCACTGGCTGGCGCTACACTCAGAAATTTGCACTGATCTCATAAAAAACAGACTTCACAAAGTCGAAATCTGCTTTCTTCTGAGCTGCACTCTTAACCTTCCTGTGCAATTATTACTTTCTAGGCTGGGTGCTCACTTTTGATTTAGTGGCTCATTTGATTACTTGCATAACACAACCCAACCACTCCAGAGTTTTTTTGTTTTTTTTTTGATTTTTTTTTAATTAGGCTATATTTAACAACGTCATTGAGACATCATGAGGTTTTTTTTTAACTATCTGCTTAATTGAACTTTCTCAGTAATGACTCAGACTATAAAAAGTATTTCTGTATCTACCCATCAACAGCAGAGAAAATGTAGCAGAGGCTCCAGATTTACCTGCATTTTTTGTTGTTTGTTTGTTTGTTTTTGCTTGTTTTTCTTCATGCAAACAACAATGTGTACAAGCAGTTCAACATTATTTCTCCTTACAGGCTCACTCCCAGAAAATAAAAATGACAACCAGACAAAGAGGGCCATCTATCTTTTTTGCATTGCCTGCCTTGTCTCCCACAGACCAGCACAACCTGGACCTTTGTGATAAAACACGAGCCAGAGAAACTGGGAAGATGTTTGTTCCTCTTTGGATGAACGCAACCTTCATGGAAACACTCTGCACTGCAGCACAGTGAGAAGTGATTACACAGACCAGACTGAGCATCTGATAGGCAGCGTTTAAATTCACACTTGTTTGCTTTCAGGGTGAGTGATGGTCATTGCACATCACCCCCATCTGCACAGCTGATTCCTGAGACATAATGAGAAGTGCAAAGACAAAGTGTTGAGAGGCTTTGCTTGGCTGTATCATCGTTCCAACTTTGAAGGGTATTTCTAACATCCGCTACCTCCAGCTGGTGCTTCCATCCCCCTGGCACTGCCTCAGCTGCTGGTAGCGGTCTACGGCACAGGGTTATGGCCCCTGTCACTGGAATCACACAAAGGAAGCAAATGAGCCAAGCGCGCATAAACACGCTCACAAAAGCACAGGACCACACAGGCTTCCATACATGTATGGAAACAGAGCCGCAGACAAAAAGCTCCTTTATTTTCATCTCTGAAGTGTTTCTAATATCTTTGCTCATGCTCATGCATCTCCTTTAACATACAGTTCAAGTTGGATGTTTTGTTTCAGTCACTGTGGAATGTATATTAAGATTTTAATGATTAACCTAAGCTGTTCTTTGCCATCAAACAATGATGACTCAGCATAAAAAACTGGAGCGCAAAACTAAATTAAGGTGAAACCATCTGACCAAAGTTTCTCCTCTTGAGAAGGCAGGAAATTTGGTTAAGAGAAGAATCTGAAGAGAAAACCACCAGAAAAGGACAATCGCACAAAGAGGGTGAAATTATGAAGACAGGATAATGTCCTACATTTTCCACCTTCCTCCTAATCAACAGTTAAGGTTTAGATGCTTGTTTGGGATCATTGTAGTGTTGAAAAACCTTCCTGAATCCAACTTTCAGCTAGGTATTTGGAAGGGATCAAGCACACTTTTATTCTGCAGGCAAAGTTTTTCCCTACTACTTCCTGGAAAATGTGACGATAAAACTACTCTGTAGATCTACACAATTATCGACCATGTTACATGCTCCAACAACTAACGTTAGATTGAGTTCAACAGAAATTTTGTCAAAAGAAAGCAACATATTGTTAGGTAAGTTTACATTTCTTGAAGGACCCACACATGAAATGGAAATTACATTGCTTTGTTTGTACTTGTGTAGTCCTGCTTTTAGTTTTACATACACCTTAAAATATAAAATAAATCATAAACATGCATGTTAAGTTGATGCAATTTGATCAACATTAGTGACTGACCCAACTAACTGTTGAAGTTCTTTGTTTGACAGTTCTTTATTGAGAAATAAATCTTTTAAAGGACTTTTTTCCTCCTCGGAGCATTTAGATATGCAATATATAAAGACTTAATAAATCACTGTTCAGGTAAATTCTCTATTTCATTTGTCATGTCTTAGATCTGGAGCCCGGGAACAAATGTGAAGTCAGCACCGTTGTCTTGTGTCTGTGATCATGCTTAGGGACACGCAGTGATGCCTGGTGATGCGTAGACAATGAATCTGAGGAGTCAGACAGTGATTGAAGAAGTGTGAACTAGGATGACTGATCAGTCAGTCAAATCACATCTACTCTGTCAGCTCCTTTCAGACTGCGCTCTTTTATCTACAGAAAGCACCCACTTGCTGAGTACAGTGTCTCCTCTGTCAAAAGTAGAGCACGTTATGCTTTTTTTGCGCTCATTTGCAAAAAGTTTTAATCCTTCCTAGATTGGCTGTAATTTAAAAGAGCTTAAATGGAAGATGTTTAAAAAAAACCTCATCCTTTCTTCCCTGAAACTCTGATGTTCAACATGTGGAGCAGTGGCACCTCTCACAATGAAACAGGTCAAAGCAAAGTGCAGAGCTAACACTTTTTGGAAAGACCAATTATAGCTGCCATAATCTACAGCGGTCTTAAATTAAAGCTTTAGCAGAGCTGCTGGATGTTTTCCTGACAGTGGCTGGGGGTTTACGAATCGATGCATTGTACTTTTAATTACAGAGTCACACATTCCCATGAGTCACCACGGCATAATGACACTTCATGTTCTACTTTTTATTCAAGTTTTTCTTTGTAAGTTATGTTGGGAAGCTTTCTGTTGTCCTGTCACATGGTTGGTGAAGGTTTTGACACTTTTTAAGTAAAACAGATTGTGACAAGTGGATAGAGAGCCGTGTGAACAGATTTATCTCATCTCATTTGTATTTATTTTTTTTTTTGGTTTGATTTTGTACACAGAGTGCTTTCAAGATCAAACTGAGTATCTGCTCTCTGTTATTCATAAAAAAATGTATTTACCTTTCTTCAATAATTAAAGCCTTCATTGCTTCTTGTCATATAAAAATGCTAGCAGCATTATGTAACTTTGAGTCCTACTTTTTCAATTCTTTTCAGTAAGCATATGCACATGATAACTCATGACATTTAGTGAAATGAGTTATCCGTTTATTTGAATAATGTGATGATAATATGATTTATTATAGGAGGGATGAGGTTATGTAACGCACCCTAGAGCAGCCAGACTGAAGGTCTCTCAGTTTAACATCAGTAAACAGCCGATCCACATGAAAATAAGAATTGTGGAGCTTTATAATGGGATTTTTTTTTTTTTATAAGAACCCTGAAACAGCGAATGCTATCTTTCAAACGGATTCAGTCACACCGAAGGTCACATTTTGTTGTACATTTAAAAGTAGAGTATGTCAAGAAATTTGGAAGCACATGGAACAGCAATGTAACAAAAGTTAAAATCTAAACATGTCTGGATGCAAAGAAGTGAATATTAACTGAGTGGAACATTTGTTGCAGTCATGTGAATTACATCACTTTCAATGCATGTTATTATTGCATATTATGTTTATTTTAGGGTGAAGGGTGTAACATTTATTGTTCCACATTGTCAACAGAGATAACATCACTTCTGCCATGATGTCACCATGTCATTTTTTTTTTCTTTATGCTTACTGATTCAACTGCTTTTAATGGGAAGGCATCAAAGTTCAGAAATGTATAAGTTCTATAATTATAAAGTATCAGTGAATCCATAATGGTGCAGAAAAAAAAAAAAAAAACATAAGTAGTGTTATTATTGGTTCATTGAGTAACACTTTCATCAGCTCAGTAGCAGCAGCCATGTTTGAGTCCTATAAGGTGTATAGGATGTCCTAAGATAAGATAAGATTAACTTTATTGTTCTAAACTAAAGGACAAACACTGGGTGCTGCAAATTCCAAAACTATAACCGTCATATCACATGAACATTTAAAACCACTTTTATATAAAAACAAATCCATGATAAGAGAAATAAATAATAGTACATAAAATAACCAGTGCTAGGGATGGCCACAAGTGGTACTGAATTTTTCAATATCTCCAAAAAGATGTGGCCGCCTTGTTTAATTGGTAATCACATTGTGCATGCTGCATAGGAAGCTAATACTGGAGATTTAGTTGCTTAAGGAAGCACATCATTCTGCCATTAAAACTCAAAACTGACATGCAGTAAGGTAATAGGGGTAAACAGGCAGAAGCATGTGAGAAACTGGAGACCATGAAGCAGACTTCTTGACAATTTAAAGCTAAAACTTTCCTGTTTAAAAAAGTTTATAGTTAAAAAAGTTCACATTGGTCAAAGATACCTCTACAGTTATCCTACCTATCCCTATGGTCTCAAGCTACCAGAGGACATGTTGTTCAGTTTTATCAGTTCTACCTCCATGTTATGTCACAAAGAAGATTATTTGTGTTTTACTTTTAGGTTTAGAAAGATATAAAGTCCAGACTTAAAGGTTTAAACCCCCTGAATAAATGTGATTATACAAAATTAAGCCTAAATGTTTTTCTGCCTATAAAATTAACTTTGCTAAACTGTGATGTCAAAGGTTAAAGTTGAATTAAATACATTCAAAGCATGAGCTTTTTTGATCCTAGCATCATGTTATAACTTTATTCCCTCATCAAAACCATACCTGGAGTGTTAATCTCCACCGGAACCATTTAGCTTTTCAAAATGCCTGGAGGGACTGAGGCGCAGCGTTTCCTCAGAACTTCAGTGTCCAAGCTACCGAGCTTCTGCCTCCTAGAGCACCCAAGCAAGGAGCTGTGACTCCTCCACACAGCTCCTTCAGACTAGCCAGCCAAAATCAGCAAACGCCTGGCGAAATTACACACTTACTGAGGTCATTATTAACTACTTTTTAGTGCAACACTGGTAAAAACATTATCAAACGGATGTTAAAGGGTTAAAAGAGAAATTATATTATAACTTCCAGAAGGCAGCGATTCAGAAAGAGCAAGATTTTTTTAAAGAGACAGAAGCCCATTTTCAGGGCATTAAATTAAAAAGTCAAGTTGCTTTTAAGTCATATTTGATATATACAGCATTTTCATAACAACTGAAGGTAACATAGTTGCATGATTTGGCTATAAAATTTTACTACATGCCTGGAAAATACATAATACTGCCCCTTTAAAAATATCAGTAAATCTCAGTTGGGTGATTAAGTCTTAAATGGGTTGGAAATTAAATATTTGTCACTACTCTGCGAATTATTTTGGACCTGAATTGCTAACTGGTACACAGCTGGACGCGTTGGGGGAACATCCTTCTTACTCTGTCATTTTGTATACGCTGAGTAAAATCATTAGCTGAATGTTTGCAGTGTAAATTTATGGCATCTGCTCCCTGTTAGATTAGTAATGATCCTCTCACTTATGCACTGCATGAGACCTATGAATTATATCAGGCTGTCAGGCGTCTAACTGAGAAGCAAAACAACAGAAAGATATTAGAAAAGTTATTTTTCCTAATATAGTTTTCCACGTGAGGGTCAAGCAGTAGTTAATCAGAAGATTAAATGAGCACCAAAGTTGGGAGACTGTGGAGCAGGTTCCCATTAGGTAGACTGACAGCGGTGGGAAATCATCTGCAATAACTGCAACCTCCCCTGCTCCCTGCAGATGTACAGTAATTAGCCCATCCGCTTATAATAGCTTAACGATTAGTGGCATGCCACCATTTGTTATTTGGGAGATTTGCTTTGTTGACTCATTTGGGAGGTAACTGATATGCGTTTTTTGATGCGATTACTCATCATTAAGGATTTTTGTCTGTTATTGTTGTTGACTCTTACTCAATGGAAACCTATTTAATATGGACTAGTGGTGGAAATTGTTTGTGTTGCTTCTTTTCAGCAGAAAAACTATATATTTTTTTCATGGAGAAACAGGCTGAAGTTTTCATTAGAGGTTTTTACCAGCTTGCAGTAAAGAATGGTGGAATATAATATTGCTGCGGAGAGTTCAGTTTAACTGCATACCCATATTCTTGCAAATAATAAAATGCAAGTGGCAGGGGAAAAAAAACAACAAAAAAAACTATTTTTTAGCATCCTTTGGTCATAAGAACTGCTTTCTTTATACACTCATGTATTTTCAAAAGCATGTGTCAAACAGCAAACACAACAACTCCAAACATTAAGATGCTTATACATAGATATGGTAATAAACCAGGATTTGTTGGAACTGTAAAGCACCAATAGGACACTTCACTGAACTCGCTGTGAAGGTCGGCCTTCATAGTGAGCTCAATGGCAATGTGAAAGATAATTCTGCTGGGCAAATCTGAGCCAGTTGTAAAAGTTACCATTAAGTTATACCAAGGTGATGCTTTCTCTCTCCTGCTGTTCTTAATTGATCTGTCTCCCCTCCGCCATTCCATAAAATTGTATCATAAAATTGCATTGAACTTGGCCAAGGTGATATGAATTTACATTTTAAAGGTTTAATGCACAATTTTCAAAATGAGTACAATATTCAAATTTGATCTGATTTAGCCTGCAAATTTGTAGAGACAATGGACTGTTGCTTGTATCGAGTCTTTAACTCGGCAGCAATCCCTCATGCTGAGCATGCATCTGTCGATAGCAAGAAGAAAACTCCCCTTTACCAGGAATTGTTTTGACTATTTGTTTTGTGTTTGCTGGATGGAAATATCTTGCCTGCCTTAGATATATGCAAAATCTAGAGCAATATTGTAACTATTGTCAGCCGGTTTTATGCAGCATGTTAAAGAAAACTCTTCAAGTGCAGTCTTGTTCTGCACTTTGCAGTAACTCTAAAGCAATGTCTGAATAAAATGCTTTGTTTTATTTAAAGTGTTGAATCATTTCAGGCTGATTTATAATGGACTTTAATTTTTTTATTTGATAGCTCCTCTTTTTTCTGATTGGTTTTCTCTAAAGGCTTAAAGATAAACCTTGTGAAGGAACACTGCAAATGTTGGCCTCTGTGTCATTCACACTGCATGAACACACAATGTGTGCTTTAGTCACACCATGCGCCCATTCAAACTCAACGACTGGAAATGAATAATTGTGAATTACAGCCAAAGAGCTGCAGTACTTAAAGGGTTTATGAACTAATTATTTTTCCTTTGGTGCCCATAGAGAACCACTCTGGAAAGAAACTGTGGCAGAGAACAAACTTAAATGACTTTCCCTCAGGACAGTATTTCAACAATCCTCACTCATACTTTTCCCCTGCTGTTCATCTGTGTTCACTGCCTTATACTAAATGAAGTTTCTGACTTTATTCCACTCTTTGTCTCTCAAATGGCTGTTTGAGTCACTGGCTGTGGCAGTGTGCACACACCGCCACCAGAATGTTAATAAAGCATGTTGAATAATGTCATAAAATCATCGCTCATATTTTTATAACCCGCATTTCAGTGTTGCTGCAAATATTAAAAAGTCAGCCTGCAGGCAGACATATTGCCTGTGCTGCAGAGGAGGGGAATGATTCCTTATACAAATTTACTCTCCCAATGTCACCATCTGTTTGGACAAATAATCCGTTTCCCTGAGGATCATCACCAATGGCTTGAGATGTTGATGGAAGATAGAAATGCCATGCATAGCAATTATTGATTAAGCAGACATGTGATCAATAAGCAGTGGTCAGTGGAAGAAAAAGCTAGGTGAAGCACACAAAGCCTTGTCCTCTCACTGACTGAGTCAACACATGCTGGGCTATTTTTACCTTTGCACACAAATAATCTGCAAGTATCCATCGAGGCACGCATGCAGTGCTGCTGGCCGTGAAAACTGCAAACAAAGGCAATTAATCCCACATAATTTCTCACACGTACTGCAGTCAGGTGGAGGAACGAGATAAGAATCAATGTATAAACATAGGTGCAGCCTCTTTGGAGCAACTCTATCCTTCACAATGGAAGGGTGACCTTTAAGAAACGTTCCTCACATACAGAAGCAAATGATCAACAGCTCCACGGGATGAAGAGGGATTACACGCACAGTCCTACTAATCAAATGAAAGTGCAGAAAAATTATATTAGGTTGGAAAATAATTGGGTTAGAGCAGTTGAAGGGCAGCAGCAGCTCCAGCTGTTTCAGCTCAACACTGTATACAACATGACACAGGCCTTCCTCCATTTCAGCACACCAATAAAAATAATCGCACTTTCTCAAGAAGACAATAATTGTGGCCATTCCTCTTCTTCTTTGCAGCAGAATGTAAACAAGTAAACTATATATTTTAGGAATGTTGTGTAGTGGTCTACACTCTGTTGCCTTGCAGAAAAAGGATCCTGGGTTTGAATCCTGGGGTCTTCCTGCTTGAAGTTTTGCATGCTCTCCCCATGTGTGAATGGGTTCTCTCCAGGTATTCCAGCTTCCTCCCATAGTCCAAAAACTTGATTGCTGGGTTTATTGGTTTCTCTAAATTGTCCGCAGGTGTGTGTGTGTGTGTGCATTGTTGTCTCTGTGTTACACTGTTATGCAATGGGAACCTGTTGGTAACAGACCACTGGATGAACAGGTTAACCACTGCGCTAGCAGAAAGTTTGGCAGTTTTGTTGCAGATCTCATTCATTTAAATTTGTTTCTCGTCTCTCCCCTGAATGAACTTTCCCTCAGCTGCTTCCACTTCTCCCTGATTAGCTCTTCTGATTCCTTGGCCACTTCTACTTATCCCTCAGTATTTAAGCTCTTCTGTCTGCATTGTTTTCCACTGGTTCCTCCATCCATTTACCATATTTTCTTGTTTTCCTTGTCATTACTGTTCTGTTTTGAGCTCCATGTTATGCCAGTTATCCCTACTGTTTTTGTCCCTCTCCAAGACCAGTAAGTTATCTTTCTGTTCCATTGAAATCCAGCAAGTATTAAGTCAGCTCACTACACTACACTCCGGTTCTTTCCTTAAATACACAAAACATGACAATATACTGTAAGTCGGATTAAACGTGCACATATTTATGCAAAACCAAAGTTCAACCTGGTTGAAATCTGTGAGATGCTGAGATTGCCTAAGTCATAGAAAAGCTTTTTGTCTTGTTTGCAGTCATCACTTTATCACTTTGTAACTCTCGTCACCCTGTCCTCTTGTCAACCCCTGTTCCGCCTCTCCTCTCCCTGTCTTTTTCACTTTCCTGTCTCTTTAATCTCTGTCTTGCTCTTCCTGGTGCTTTCGCTCAGCCGTCGTCTCTGGGATTCTAATGGCTCCTGTCATCCAGGAGGATGTGACAAGGGACTAAGGCAGGGTGGCAAAATTCCCTTAGGCAAAGATTTGACAAACATCCTAATTTTTTCTGGACTAAACTGGTGGGTTATTGTTTAACCAGATCAATAAATGTTTGAAATTGTTAATAATTAAGTGCAGATGTTAAAGCACCTATACTATCTCCAACATACATTAAGTTGTAGGTTTTATAATATAGCTGTTTATATATTACTACTATTCAGCCCAGTCATGACCATAAATATGTTTTTGACATTGAATTAATCACCACAGAAACCAGCCACTAACCTCTAACTTTTTATTCTTTAGAAGTGGCTAAAGGTTACACAGCAGGAACGGTACGCAATTAAACAAACAAGATCTTAGTGTCGTACCAAAGTAAATTAAACCTTGGATGCTGATACATGATTTGACACTATAATCTCAGAAAATCTGTACCTAGTTTTTAGTTCCTTCAATCAAAGCAGATGAGTGTGAAGGTCATTGTTCATTCAAAATGTAAGCAATGTGGACACTGCATTTCATTTTTGTGAATTTGATACACAGAGGATCTTAAAAGTTTACACGTTCAGTTATTTTTCAATGTTTCTGATATTTGAGAAATTGTCCACCTTTAGTCTGATCATTTCTGCACAACTTTTAGAGACAATAATGTAAAAATAAATCAGTAAAGCTTCAACAACCTGGTTGCATAAGTTAAACTTCATTAAACTACTTTGTTGAAACAAAGGTAAGTAACTTTTAATGATCAGTCATCTTTCTTCACTGCTATCTCATGGTAATTATTAAGACCTCTAAATCCATCTCTTGTTCACAGTTGTTTTTTGGCTTTGCACAGATTTTTTTCTAAGATTTGTTCTGGTCTATGGAAGACCATAAAAATACTTCTGTCATGTAAAGCCATTCCCTTATGTATTTGCACTCACAATTACTTATTAATTTAACTCATTTTTTATTTATTTCACAAATTTTGTTCATTGATTGGTTTATTTTACTCATTTATTTATTTATTTCACCCATCTATTTATTTAATTTTGGCTGAAATGTCTCTCCATAACTGTGATGCTGAAAGATGAAAATGAGTTTGGTTCTAAGCCGAACAGAATTTGGAACTGGTCAACTGTTCCAAATTCTCCAAAAATCATCTCTACCTCAATCAAAGTAACTGCTAAAAAAGATGCTGCCATCACCAGGTTGCTGTGGTAGTGAGTGCAACACTGTTTCTGTGCCAAACATATTTGGTTTAATAATGTGCCCCCAATATCCCATGGTGGTTCATTGAAAACACATTTTCTCACAAGGTGTGAGGAGCCTGACCTCAATGTTTTATTTAGAAGGAAGGATCCTGTCTTCCAGCCCTGACCAGATCTTGTCAGCCTCCAAAACCAGTTTTCTGTTTTTTTCTGTGTAAATTCTGGGAACACATTTGTTTTTTGTTTTTTTGTCACTCATTTAAAGAGGTGCGTACGCCTTGTAGAATCTATGTCCTAAATTGTGAATTCTTATGTTGAAAGAGATTGTAAAAGTTTATTTAGGAGAATAGCTCTTTAATCACAAGTCATTAAAGAGTTAACTTAAGTTCAGGAACAGGACCTGGAGCTGAAACACTCCTCTAATTATCACACTGTTCTATTTATATCCGACTCACCCATACACACTTGGATGTGTGCTCTTGACCCACCTGTCCCTACCTATTTTTTTTTTCTCAATCTTTCTCTTTTATTCTCTCTCATCCATCCATCCATCCATTTTTTCCATTGAACTAATTTATTTCTCCTTTTTGACCCCCTTTTTTTCCCCGCTATTTCCAGGGTTGCCAACTTTCACACTTTGAGTATGACTAAAATGTTTCCAATATTTTCCTCTCTCTCACTCAGTCTGTTTTAATCTGGGGGAAAAAAGTAAAACAAAATGCAAGTATACAAAATAAAGCACTTTTCCCCCCACAGTGCTGTTTGTGATCATTCATTCTAAACTCTCTGGAATTTTTGCAGACTAGGAAAGTTTGTCCTACCAATATAATATGTTGGTAAGACAAACTACCAACATGAATTCATAGTCAATCATTACATCTGGTAAAGAAAAAAAGGAGTTTGAATTTTATTGTGTTTCTGTTTTGATAACTTCTTTTTGTTTATTTATTATATTTTTTATGATAGTTAATTTATTTTCTTATTTCACCTCTTGCTGTGGATTACCCTTCACTGGATTTATGCTGTATTTTTCCTCTGGGTCTCTTTATGTTTCATTTTCCTCTGCCGATCAGTTTGCTCTTCTTGCCAGCTGTTCCCTTCTCTCAGCTGTTTTCCATTCTCTCCTGATTAGTCCTCCTTGTTGCTTTGTCAGTTATACCTCTCCTTCAGTATATAAGCTTGTCTGTTCTCACTGGATTCTTCCAGTGCATAGTCTGTTTCCAGGTCTTTGTTTCATGTCTTGTATCTTCCCACATTGACGCTGTAAGTCACCCATTGTTTATTCCTATTAAAAGATTCTCCTCTGCAAGCTTCTCTGTGCTTGCGTCATCTCTATGTACACATTATGACATTTACATGTATTTAGATTGCTGCCATCTTCAGGAGGTGTCATGAATTTTTTTCATTTTTGCTTTTTTTTAAGCTTTCCAGACAGTTTTTAACACTTACCCAAGCTATAATTAGACATGAAGATGAGGAGCATGCCTGTTGGGATAATCTAGTCTTCTTCTTTAAACATCTTCTTCCAAAGAATATTTTATGTAGCAAGGCTGAAACTTTAACCCTCTCATGCGTAAGTGGGTCCTTTTTGACCCGGTGAGGTCATCTTTTTGCAACATCTTTGTAATGAAAAGTTTTCATCACTTCATATTCCAGGTATTCCTCAAGAAACATGTTACTGATATCATGCAATTCAAATATTTAATTTACCTTTTATACATTTTAAGAAATAGCATGTTTTATGTTACTACCCCATTCTTCCGTGAGTGGGTCCAAAATGACCCACATTCATTTCTTGTGGAATTTAATGGGAATCTTTGTTTCTTACCAACTGTGACTGTCAGGACAACATTTTTTTGTGAACCAAACACACTGAGACCTAAATTTCACCGCTGAATAATATTATTTTACACCACAAGAACTCTTACATACAAGTATTATCTTTATTTTTTATCTCACAAATGTGTTTGTGTGTGTCAATCATGAGTACTGTGACAGCGTTATTGTCACGAATTAACATATTAGCCTTCTTCAAAGTTAGCTAACACTAGATAGGGTGAGAATGTCAGATATCCAGGAGAGACTCAGAGTAGAGCTGCTGCTCCTTCACATCGAGAGAAGCCAGTTGAGGTGACCCGGCATCTGGTCAGGATGCCTCTCTGGTGAGGTGTTCCAGGCATGTCCCACCAGGAGGAGGCCCCAGGAAAGACCCAGGACACGCTGACGATGTTTCTCAGCTGGTCTGGGAACGCCATGGGTTCCCCCAGAGGAGCTGTAATAAGTGGCTGGGGAGAGTGAAATCTGAGCCTCCTTAGTTAGGCTGCTGACCCCGCGACCTGACCCCGGATAAACAGAAGTTGGATGGATGGATGGATGGATGGATGGATAAATAAATCAATCACACACATACAGACACTCACATGCGTGATACACACAGCATAACAGAATAGAGACAGTAATGTTAGCTAGCTTGGTTAGCTAGCTAGTTTCAAGAAACTTGTTCTTTTGCAGTCCCCCCCCATGCCCACACACACACCCCCACACACAAATAATGGATGTTAGCATTGTCCATTATTGACATTTCATCATTGTTGTTGTGAAATTGCTGTTGTCATTTTGTTTTAAAAATGTTCTACAAATTGTCAGAAATGTTCTACAAATTGTTCTAAAAATGCTTAAAAAAGTGAAAAATGAAAATATTTCAAACATGAAATGACTCTTGTGTGAAATAAAACACAGTTGAAAGTATTATACAAAACATTATTTTGAATCAAAATTACAAAAGTTGCATAAAAACACATTGATTGTAACCCGGGTCAAAAAGGACCCACTCACGCTTCAGAGGGTTAAGCTGCCTTCAGCTGCTCCTGTTTTCACTTTATTAAAAAGAGATTCAAGGGCTCTCGTGGCATGGTACAATCAAAAGACCTTCTGAGAGGTTCTTCATGTAAAGAAAGAAGCAAGAATTTATACTTTGTTGACGCTTCTCCTTACCCTGATCTCGGTTAAAAGCAGAGTTTGAAAGCTGAGACACATTAAATAACATTATCTTGCAGGAAACGGTAGTTTTTATGTGGTTTAAAAATTTACATTGGGTTATTTCTGGACACAGAATAGCTCCCTAAAAGCCTCTTCCAGTGATCAGAGAGCTGCATTAACGGTAAATGTAAAGCTTTGTGAAAAAGCAAAATACAGTACCGCTATAGCTTTGCATTTGTTAAATAAATGGACAGCTAATGCACAACGGGACCCGGTCTAAAAGGTACTTCAATAATGATGTGCATCAGTATACGCAGAGGGAGAGCTGGCAGTGCAAACTAATGCTAAGCTTGATATAAACACTTTGGGAAGCTTTTAGTTCACAGAACGCTCCATCACTTTCTCTGCATGTACATTTGTTCAACAGACATTTAAATAGTGAGTCAAAAAAGTCAGATATGTTTTAGAAACCTTTTTTTATTTAATACATTTGAAAGGAAATGAATTGGTGAGGTGATAAAGTTGGTTTTGTATTTAATGCAACAGCCTAACAGAAGTGTCTTCACAGGCAATCTGATAATTTAATGAGCTGAATAAGATTTCACTACCTGACATTTTCAGTGTTTGATTCATCTTAAAGCTGTCGGTTTTTTATTCATGTCTAAATACATTTCATAGAAGTAATGATCAGATGAGGCTGGTATGCAGAAAGTTCTTACTGAAAAGTTTCTGCTCTCTGTTTACCACATTCAGTTCTGTTGGATGTTGTCCAGGCTTGGGTTGGTGTTTTTAATGCCTCAATTAAAAATACCACTGGTTCATGTTCTCTCTGCATTTACACAAAAATTTACTTCAAAAATGTATAATGATTAAACCATTAGTCAATAAATTAATCTGATTCCTGCTAAAACAATGTAACTTAGTGGGATTACTGTGGCTCAGCTGATGAGTAGCAGATGGAAAGTTGTGGGTTTGATTTCAATGTTGATTTACTGAGTATAGATTTAACAATTTTACAACCTTTCATTAATGATTCATTTATATTGTAAAATACAGACTTAAGCAGAAATTATAGTGAAGACCAAGGTAAGGAATAATGAATCAAAATGACCATGATGAATAACTAGTCAGAGAAACTCATCAAATCCAATTTTAAGGGGGATTTATTATGCAAAAATGACATTTTCCACATTTTTCTTCTTCCATTTGGTTTGTTACTGCTTCTAAAAAAACACCCATTCGGTTTTTGGCAAAAAGTTATTGTTTTTTTGTGTCTGGACAATTTACCATTTCAGGTTTGGCCAGATGATTTACGCTGTATGCGCTACAGTGGCTGCAGGAAAAGAAGTTTTGTTTTTATTCCAACAAATATACTTGCTGTATTCTTGTTGGTTGTGCCAGAGGCTCTATTTCTACTTTTCAAATATGTACGGTTGTTTGCAAATTGCTGTTTGCAGCCATTTTCACCTGCAAGTCTAAAACATTGAGTTGGGAGGCGTGGCTTGCAGCAACTTATTTGGATTTAAAGAACAAGAAGTCCCAAACATCTCATTCTGAACAGACCACAAAATTGCTGGAACTGACTGAAGAATGAGCAAAAACGGTAAGTCTAAGACCTGTCTTAACCTATTCTGCTCAAGGAGGCATAGTAGGGCACCTTTAAGGTTTTATGGTTGATAATGTAATTTGTGAGTCTCAATAGTTCTTCTCTAGGCTGTGATTACCAAATGGAGCTTTCCAAATGAGGATGATGTATGAAACAGATACTTCCAGAACTGTGACAATGGATGAATAAGATGACATAAAAATGCAGAATGTCCATGCAAAACAGTTTTGCTTTATATGCATCCAAGGACTCTGCATAACCTCGATGAAGAAAGATGAAACAAAGCAGCCTACATCACCTAAATTCTTCACAGAGGATCTTAAAACCACTACGCACAGAATTAAGCAACATTTTGGAGACTTATTTTATCAAAATGATGCACTTCAGATAAGACTGAGTATTATCAAACAATAGGTTATTAATATGCTTTCGATTTGTTAAAAACAAATCATTCTGAAGTGGTGAGTCATTTATTTCACCTGATAACTGTGCAGTAAATTATGCATTATCAAACTGGACAGATGCAAACCACAATGTTTTTGTGACTTGGCATTCAAATATCTGTTTAGTGAAAAGTGTATTTTTGAATATTCTCTCAGGCAAGGTTTCCTCTGAAGCCAAAGATGAATGCCAGCAGACACCCACTGATGGCATGTGAGACAGTTTGGTGTATATATTTTTATTAAATTTGATGCCTTTTAGCAAGACTTCATCTGCTGTTGTTGACAGGAACACTGACATCCAATTGAAGTAACTCCCAATATTACATTTAGCAAATATATAAAACTCTGTGAAAGCAAGGCAAGAAAACTTCTAAGCCTCTGAGATTCTCTACAGGCTTGTTCGGGGTAAGGAAAGCGGATGGATGAATGATGGAACTCTTTGCTATGAGGAGCTATTTTTCCTGATTTGTAGGAGCTTGATGAGTTTTCATTACTGGTCTGTCGGCTCTCCTCATCAGACGTTCCCACAATCACAAAGCTCCTCCGTCTTATTGCTGTCAGCACTCGGCAAACAGACTCCAACTCTGTTTACAGACCAGAGTCTACATCATTGTGGTGTTAATCTTTTTTTATTCATTCACTCCAAAATAAAAACCCTCACAAATTCAGCAACACACACAAATGCCTCACTCTGGTGCAGATCATTAAGAGGCAGCTTTGAATTTCTTGTTTATTTCAAAACTCCTTTACATCATCATCACTTTGTGTGATGGCGTGGGCTCAGGTCCTCGTCACATCTATGCCCATGTTGCCAATAAATGTGTCCAGCCTGGCATGCCATGAAGCTGGATTAGTTATCTTCTTCATTACCTATCTCCAGTCACACCTTGGGAAATAACCTTCAACACCACACACAAATTTACATGCTTCCAGGTGATTAACTCCTCTAATTGAGATGGACTGAGGTGCACCGGCGCAGTGCAGTGTCCTTATCACATTCAGTTCAGTGCAGCATTGATTATTTTCCCACATTTTATGCATTTTCATTGGAGCAGGTGTCAGAGGCTTCTTTAGCATTCAGACCCCTGCTGTTTTTGTCATTTTGGCCACTTCATCAGATTAGCACCTGTGGTGCCGGGTGAATGCAACTGAAGAGCAAATTACCAGCTGATAAAACAGAACAACACAGGAAGTCAGTTCATCACTCACAGTTTAGATGAATCAATAATGCACCAGAGATTAGTTATCATATTTAACTAGATTGATGTTTTGTATGCATGGAAAGACGATATTTGCATTATTTGTAGTTAAAATACAGGTGCTCAGTTCAACGGTCTGATCTGTATTCGGTGTTTTACCTTTCTTTGTCCTTATTTGCTTTCTCCTTGGGTTAGTTTGTGGTTTTATGCCTCAGCTAAATTCAATACCTTTGTTTTCTGTTACTTTTTGCTTGGTTGACTCTGAACTGTGTCTCAATTCTGATCCCCATTTCTTAATTTAGTGACGAGATCAGAAAATGTCATAATAAAATAATTTGTCCCAGCCTGAAGTCCAAATGTGCTGCACCTTCACACAAAGAAATAGAAATGCAACAGTGTTTGAGGTTGAAAAACCAAGAGTCAGACTGAGCCTGTTGAAGAGAAATGTGCAACTGGGATTGAGGTCTATAAAAAGCCTTTCACATCAAGGTGGGGTTTAGATTTAGGCCGAGATAATCCCAGATGGTTGACGCTAAAACAGCAAAAGGTACTATAGCCCGTGATGTTCTGCTGGAGTGGGAGATCGATGCAAGGCTGAGCTGAGGATATGAGTGGGCTAAAAGTGAAGAGGGGAACAAAGGCATCCGATCAGAGCAGAATGAGAAGAAGGTCATGCAGTGAGCTGCCGATGATCAACAGGATCTTGTAGTTTATCTCAAATTTACAATATGGCAAGATGCCAATACAGCAGCTGGGATAATATTGGATATAAGCTGCTTAAGTTAAGTTGATATTTGTTTTGATTTTTTTATTTTTATGATCAATTGTTTAAGGATCTTGCTTTTCTAAAAGCTGGGAGAGGTTTTGAGCAATGCTTCAAACTAATGGAAAATGTGACAGAAGGAAGTGAGACATTCTGGAATTATAAACATCAGGTCTCAACACCTCCATGTACAAGCAGAAGTCTGAATGTAATGCATAGCAATTTTAGTATTAAATCAGAAAAATGTTTCCTGTTCCAAAAAGCTAAAAATTAGTAAAATTCATTACACAAGTGCACAATAACAAAGTTCTTGTAGTCCTTTTTTCACCGTTATACAAGATAATCCTAAAATGAGTTCATAATCTGTTTTCACAAAAAACATGATTATTAATGTCTGATGATATATATTTAATTATATATATTAAATTATATATATATATATATAATTTATACATATATATATATATATATATATATATATATATATATATATATATATATATATATATATAACACCCTTCATATTGAGAGAGATTTTACAGTGCTGTACAAAATTAAAAACATTAAACCAGATAATTAAAAGCAATAACACTCCAACAATGTAAAAACCAGAAATGTTCCAGTAAAATGAGCAGATTCTGCACAAATGATGCAGATGAGGAAATTGACATCTTAATCATCTTGAAGAAAAATGATAGAAATATTCTCTGTGTGTGCCTTGTCAGATGTAAAATAAAATAATTATAAATATTTTTTGTTCAAATGTTTCTGTTTTTATATTTGCAACTCAGCAAAAGGGAAAAAGTAGATAGATGTACACAAAAATGCAAAAAGATGTTAGAAAATATTTTAGATTTCTGCTTCACATAGATTTGATATACTCCTCAAAAAAATAAAGGGAACACTCAAATAACACATCCTAGATCTGAATGAATGAAATATTCTCATTGTATGTTTTGTTCTGTACAAAGTTGAATGTGCTGACAACAAAATCACACAAAAATCATCAATGGAAATCAAATGTATTAACCAGTGGAGGCCTGGATTTGGAGCCACACACAAAATTAAAGTGAAATGTTCCCTTTATTTTTTTGAGCAGTATATTTTATCAGGTTGTTCAAGAGGTTATTTCATCAATCATTTTGTTACTACACACTCCTGCCTGCTCTTTCCTGCGCTCCTGCCTGTCCCCTTTTCTCCCTGCGACCCGACATGTGAGGTCTGATTAACTTAATAGCTCATTCACTTGAAGTGATTACAGCTTTATCAACCTCCTGCAGGTGTATTACACGGTCATTTTGTGCTACAGTAAAGAGGCCCATATTTGTAAAAATAGAATATATTGTTGTTAAAATGTGTCTTTTTCTACCAACATGTTGTATATTTTTTCTTAAACGTACTTGGAGAGATGAGATTAAATTATCTCAGTTTTTCCAAAATACCAGAAAGTAGGTAAGGACCAATTTAATAAGTCATGTGTAAGAAAATATATCTGCTTGAAATGTAGAAACTTAGTAACTTGCAAACTCTGCAGTTCTGGTGAAGATGCTTAAGAAGTTTTAAAATTAAAAATAAAATCAATCATTTACGCCATAATGTGTGAAAACATTTTCGACCATTCTCTTTACTCAGTAAAGTTATTCTTAGATTTGGGTCAAAGTGACCCAAATCACTACTACTAATACCCTCCTATCTCCCGTCCAAAAAACAAAATATTGCAAGACAATAGCACCCTCACCACCTTCCAGTCTTCATATTCCACATTTCTGAGTGGCTATATCTTTTTCTCCCAAGTGTAGCTGCTTCTTCACAATAAATTTAGACAGAAAAAAAAAAAACTTAGAGAAAACTCAGAACTTTATCTCTACCGCTGCATAAAATTGCCTTATCACATATA
>NW_006800461.1:74533-87073 GCF_000485575.1 Poecilia formosa | reverse complement strand
TATATATATATATATATATATATTGGAAAAAAGCTTTAAGGGTGATCGGGGCAGAAAAATAGGCCACAGTGAAACGACAGGGGTCTTTTAGAAGTTTTATTAAGTTGACGGAATATAAAAAGACGAGAATGTGTATTCCATTTGACCTTGGTTAGAAAGCTCAGAATAAGAATACTTAAAAATTTGATAAAAAAGTTAAGGTGAAGTATACAACAAATTCAAACTGTGTGTGGACTGCAGCTCCTGTGACTTTGGAAATCCTTTCAGGAAACAGTAAACACAATAAGATTAAAGTCACATTGAAGCACGGATTTGCAATTATCGGGACGCTAGAAAAATAAGGAGTTTCGACATAATAAGGAATTTATGTATTAGAGTAAGGCAAACAAAGAAAAAAAAACTTGTAGCCATGGTAAGGAAAGGTAAAGACATCCAGAACCTGTGGCCCCTGTGAAAGCTCCCCTGCTGCGTTGAGCCCCATTTTATAGCTGATGTCATGCACTCATAAGTATGAAGCCATACTTGCTTTGTTTTAAACATGCTTATATGTTTATGTATCTTTTATTCTCTTATCTTTAGTTTTGTTTAGTTGTTTTTTTATAATTTTTTTGTAAGTGATTTTGGTCAGCAAACCACACACATAAAGTGGGGTAATAAATAAATGATAAAAGATGTCAGCGTACCTGGATATAATTAATTTTTTCTTATTCTGACACAATTCGAAGTTACAATGGTTTTGCATGAAGCATACGTTGTAATTTTACATTATAATAAATTTGAACTTTTTTTTTCAATTTTCAAGGAAAAAATAGTGACACAAAGATGTCTGTTATAATCTGCAGAATCTTAATTTAGAAACGCAGTTCTAATCCAATATGTCTGGTTAGATTATCATAAATGTTTAATTAATGTCTCATCGGGTCAGCAATAAAATTCAAACAATAAAATACTGAAACTGTTTATATTTTCTCAGTCTCAGTCATCTTCTGTTTGTGACATATGCACAAATGGGGGCAAATTGTTCTGCTGCATTTGATAAGTTAATTTGTGACTCAATTGCAAAAATAAAGCACATGCCAACAGACCAAACATGATGTTGTACTGCTTTGTGAATTTCCCCCTCAGGTTTTCATACACATGCTGTTGTTTGCTGATGATCAGTTAATCAAGTTGGTTGAATTATGCTCCTGTCTCTTGCAGAAGCTTGAAGGGTATACTTGGTTTTTTATGCTGCTTTTGCTGCCAATCTAATCACCTGGAAGAAACAGGTCCCTCTTTCCGCTTAACAGCCTCTGCCTTCTTTAGTGAAAGCACCACCTGATAACCTCTGAAGTACAAGAGAACATACAGAAAACCCACACCAGCATTTACTGAATTGATTACTTTGCTGGCAGTTTTATTCTCAAATACTTACATTTCCCTCGTTGGCAGTTCAGACACGGAAAGCTTTTACTGTTTCCTCTTTCAGGCAGAATCCTGAAACTGGTGTTAAATGGCATGGTCAAGGCTGTTAACACACTACCCTGCAAATAGGTATGCTAACACCACCTCCAGATGCTGAATCATAAAACAAGCCAAAAATAATCATAACTCCCCCAAAACATATCAGCTCTGTAAGACTATATTTTAGAGGCTTATGTTGAGAAGCAGTGCTTCTATATGGGAAGGATTTTAAAGTGGCTGCACAGTGGAGCAATTGGCAGCACTGCTGCCTTCCAGTAAGAAGGTTTATGGTTCAAATCCTGGCCTGTGGGATTTTCTCTGGGTGTTACTGTTTTCCCACAACCCGACAACATGAGTTTAAGGTTAACTGGTCTCTCTAATTCCCCCTTAGGTATGAGTGTGTGCATGCCTGGTCGTTTGTCTTGTGGTGAACTGGCAACATGTCCAGGGTGTACATAAGTATTTTATATACAAGCCTCACAAATGAAAAAATCATAATGTATGCCTTTTAATTTTATGCTGAAAAGATCAAAACCTTGGCAAAGATATTAAACTTTTGTCTTAAAATAAGTTCTAAAAAGTTAGAGAGATCAAAGCCAGTAGACTCAATTGCAGGCTTGATTTTAACTGAGTTGTTAAAGCACCATCATTCTTTATTCTTTAGTTATTCTGTTTCAGGTTTGCAGCTGGATTTGAGAGAATTCCTCCATTGGTGACCCAGTTTTGGCAGCACCTCAGCTGTCTGATTGATGGACTTAGTTTTGATTCTATAGTTTTAGGGTAAAGAGTTTATGTTTGACTCAATGACTCCAAGATCACCTCTCCACACCAAGCCTGACAGTTGGTGTTAGTGCTGATGGTCTTCATATTTTATTTATACTCCAATTTTCAATCAAGAAAAATGAACGCTATCCAAATTATTTTGATTGTGTATAATCTATGAGAGATAGTACACATCCTGCACTCAATTATCTTTATTCAGCTTACTGTCCTTGTATTGATTTCCTCATAACAGACCTGGTAAAGAAATGGTAAAGGTGTACTTTGTTTTTCCATCACAGAATTGTTTTTACTGGCATTCTGGTTTTGTACAATTTAGTTCAAACAATTTTACCTCTTGAAACAACAGATGTTTTTTTTTTTGTCTTCGTCTATGCAAAACCCTTGAATTGAAAGAAATCTATATCCTAATAATCATAATTTTGACGTCTTTCTAACATCATAATGATGCCTCTGGGGACAAGCTGCAATTATGTTGAACATGAAGGTTTAATAGATTCCATCTTGTCTTGTCATCACATAAAAGACGATCTTTTCTCTGCTAAACTTCTGACCAGCTTCACGCCCACACTGCTTGTTTTATTTAAGCATCCATCCCTATAGATTTCTGCCTCCCGAAAAAAACAAGCTGAATTTCTATAGCGATGAACCTACTGAGCAGGAGCCACCTCTAGGTTCACACACACACAAACACACACACACGCTTCAAACTGAACCATATGTTCTTCATTAAATCAAGCCACTCACTGATGAGCCTGCAGCTATCCAGTAACCTCCTACATCACCTGCTGTTTAATAGGACTCAGTCTGCAGGTGAGAGGAGGATGAGAGTAAAAGAGGAGGATTTCTGAGTTGAGATGAGGTGAGGGAGCTGAGGTAGAGGTAGATTAAGTCTCAGGGAGACGAGGCTGAATGTGTTGAGGATGAGCATCTACAAACAGATTGGCGGCATTTTTATTTTTATTATTTGCCACCTCATTTGGATTTCAGAGTACCTGCTGGTGAGGAGGAGATGTTGAGTTTTACTCATCTGGAGAAAAGCATAAGTCTGTCACGATTTGAGTGTTTGTGTTTCGGTTCTCGCTTTTGTGTTTCTAATTAGGTCATTTAATGTTACTAGTCTCTTGATTTTAGCTCCTTCTGTCTCACTGAGTTTCTTTGGTTGTTCTTGCATCTTATTTTGTGCTTTTTGGTTGAGTCTCTTAGGTTAGAATTACTCCTTAGCTTTTGGTTAATTAGATCCTCTGTGTTTCTGTTCAGTTTCCCCCATGCCCATTATTCTGCCTCCCTTCAGTTCCCTGCATAGATTCTCCTCCAGCTGCTCTGTGTTCTGTTAAATACACTCACCTGCTCTCCAGGCCACATCTCCACAGTATATAATCTATTTGGTTTCTTTGACTCTCTGCTGGGTTCTGCTATTGCCCTGGTTCCTTGTTGTTCCCTCATGCTCTGAGTTCTTAGTTCATCATTAAATATAATCTCCATCATGTGTCTACCTATGTCCTGCTGCTATTTGGTTCCACTCTCCAAATGTGACAGCATCAACAGTCCACTTCTGTAAAATTTACTGTTAATTTAAATCTCCATTTAGAAAATCCATAAAAGATTCCTTGCACTGCAACTTCGTATTAGTTTTTGTTTAATTGTATGTTTGAAATCTGCAGGTGTGCTTTAGCGTTTCAAACTGGTTCCAGGATTGCCTTAAATGATCTTCTTGGACACAAATATTTGATGCTTGTACTGGATGTCACTGTACCAAACATCAAAATTAATTATAAATAGCTGATAATTTGGCATCAGAGGACCCAAGCACTAAAATATCAGTTGTGACTTCAGTGACCAATGGCTGGAAGAACATCCTTTCAAACACAGTTGTTAGATACTATATCATGTAACCTTGGTTTATTGATAATTAAGGCATTATGAGGATATTCTAAATAAACACTGTTTTCTTTAAAGCAGTATTTACAATAAACACTGTAGCTACAGTGTGACCAAGTCTTCTAAATAAGTCATATAACATGTGTTTACAGTGAGCTCAAAGACTGGATAACAAACACAGAATCAGAAAAAAATAATAATTTTTACCCAGCTGAGCAAATTACTGAGGACCAAATTACCCACTCTTCAATGAATGGAGTAATAATGAAGTTCATTATGGAGTCTGTTTTCTGCTAATAATTCCTTCTGTGTAAAACAGGGGAAAATGTTGTCTATTGATTTAACATCTACAACGCTGACAACTTGCAACCCTTGTTGCCTTGTTAATGTTTGTAATGGTGTCCTTAAGCTCTGTCCACACCTGATAGACATCACAAGTGTCCAGTTAACCAAATACAAAAGGACAATGTGTGATACTTGATAATCAGTATTAGCAGTGTTGCCTTGCAGCAGCAACATTCTGGGTTTGGTCTCAGCCTGGGTTCCTCAGGCATAGGGTTGGCATTTTCTCTTTGTCCATCTGGTGGTTCTCTCTCTGTACTCTTTGTCTTCCACAGTTCAAAAACATGAGTGTTTAGATAACTGGACTCTCTGAATTGCTCTTCGGAGTCAGTGTCTACATGAACGGTTATATGTTCCATATGCCTCTACAGATGGTTGGTTGGTTGGTTGGTTGGTTTGTGGTAATATTATCATTATAGATCTCACACTTGAAACAAAGCATGATTATGCAGAATGTTGGTGATATGTCACCCTGCCCTACTTCAGTTTAACTTTTGAGCCCTCTATCTGACCATCATTACTCTTTATTTCTTTCCACCATTGGTCTTGGAGTCTGCATCTTTGTTTAGTTTTCCACATTTTGATTGAGAAGTCAGCGCTCTGTTGGTTGTTAAACACACTTTTGTTTGGCGCAGTATTTTGATGTGTTACCTACACACTTTCAAACAAACCTCTCTAGATCATCTAGCTTATTTGTTTATCCATACATGTTCTTACAAACATTGTAGCCCTCTAACTTAGCCATACTACACCATGCAAAGACCAGATTTTCTTAGGCTGATGCCACATGGAACATATTGTGTAGACAGCTGCTGTGTATTTATTTTTGCAATCTCACCCGTTTTAAGCTGGAATTCCCTACTGGGATTTGAAGGTTGTTACCTCCAGTCAGCCAACAGGCAAGAGGTCAAGCTGGAGTGTTTTTACTCTGTCAGCTTTGAGCTTAATTACCCCCCTGCCTTACAATCGTATCATCACATTTTGAGGCTGACTCACGTGCATGATAAAAGACGTGTCATCTCAACCACTCTCCTGTTTTTGATAATGATCAGCCGCAGCATAAGGACTGCAAACACAAGTGTTAGGATTGGTCTAATTATGTCCCCCTGTTTTGTTCTGATCATGTAGTTTAGTGTTGTGTAGGTGTGTAAACACGCTAGAGACAATATAGCTCAAACAGTAAACTTCACTCGGGATCACTCGTGCATGTGGTTGGATAAGGATGAGGTAAATACCTCTTTAAACCAAAGGTCTTTCTGATTTAAGTGAATATTGCACAATGTAAAGATGATCAGAAAAGTAGAAGCATTTTCTTTATTTTACTCTTTTTTTCTGTTTATTTTCTTTGATGGTTAACCGTAGGTATGAGGTTTCTAATCACATATGTATTCTTTGTTTTACACTGGACTCACTTGTCCTTTTTGCTGCCAAGAAGTTTGCCATCTTATTTATCATACTTTAAACGTTTGCGGGTGATCCACTCCCCCTGAGTTTTCTACTTGCGTCTGTCGGACTTTTCTTCCTTGTTTTGTGACACTATCATTAAGACAACAGTATTCACAAAACCCTGGTGATGGAGTGAAACCTTTAAACGTTATGGACAGGTGTGTTTGTTGGGCATCTCTTGCTTGTTAAACAATGACCTTTGCATTATCTCAAGCCATTTTCTGTAAGAAACCTGACATTTCTCTAATAATAAGACAGTTTTGCTTTTGCCACGCTTCCTTTCATCTGGTAATAACGTATCGGGCCTTTAAAGATTGGAGAGGTTTGAGTAATTGAATGATGGGTGTATGACCAAGAAGAGAAGTTAAGCTCCTTGCAAATTAGATGCATAAAGTCATTGGAAAATGTGAACTCGGTCATCCACTTGCAGTGTTTTGGAAAGTTTAATTGTTCAGTTGCCAATTTTAATCAACTCAGACCAGATTTTATAATGCAATATGGACTTATAGGTTAGGATAAGTTACATAAACTGCATGTATGCAATTATTCTACTTAATTTGTGCTTTCAATAGATGGAAAGTTTCCTTTTCTTGTCCATTTGTCAGTAATTATAAGAAGATGGTGGTACTTTTGGAGTTCTTTTGAGATTTCTTCAAAAGCAGCTGACAAAGGTTTCTCCTTCAGCTGATGACAGCTTCATTCAGTGGCAGAAATGTTGACCACAAGTTTTTGTGACGTGGAACTATCAGTTACCCGTTGACTTTGATCACTTTCAAATCACTTTATCATTTGAGTTAGGATCATAAAACCTTTTGTGTTGTGAAAATACACCAACAGCAGAAGCTACTGCCACCTGTTCAGGAAAAAAATAAATGTGCCTATCACCACTGCATAAATCTGTTCTAATGGTGAATAAAATCAGTTGAGGTAATCCATTTAGGAGCAGATGAAAAACTTTGCTGAGGTTTTACAGGTGTGGACAAGATGTGCTGCTGCAAACGCAAGGCAACATATTGGACTTAATTCATTTAAAACTGGAAATAATGGTCGTACCCTCTCTTATTTATGGTTTTAATAGAACAAGCCCAGAGAATTAGTAACACAGCTAAGACAGTAGATTTTGAAATGACAGCAACATAGCAGAGCATTTATGGAAAAGTAAAAGACACAAACAGAGTATTTAATGCAGCTTCTTATGCAAAAATAAAATAAAAATCTCTGCAATTGTTGTGTTTTGTTTTGCTATTTTTATAAAATAGAGCCAGAAAGTAAGTCAAATTTTAGAAGTTTTGTGTCCATGTGAAAGAAAGACCTCCAACTCATTAATTCATAATGCTCCAGTGCAGAGCACCAAATTAGGCTAAATGCACCTGACTGCTTAAAGGTTCTGGTGTTCATAAAACTCAAAACGGAAAGCACCTAAACAGCTTCTGGCCAAGTTAGACAACAATGTCCTCCTCTGTGTAAATATACCCCAGAGATCCACAGTCACAGACATGTTGGCATCTTCTTGTGATATTTAAGTTCTGAGCAATCAATTAGAAATTATTCTTACACACAGTCCAGATTCCTACTGTCACTCTGTTTTAGTTACAGCAGCCACTCTCCTGAGAAACTTTAAGCTCAGTCACTGTTGCCTAAAATACTTTACATTTTAAAAAGCTTTAGTTTACTTTTTTCCACCCTGCTTTTCTCCATCTCATCAGATAATTAGCCAAATGTATAATTTTAATATTTTCTGTTGAACCCTCTCATAATATTTAGACTCCTGCAATGTCACAACTTTTTGTGACCTATGCAACATTTATGCAGCCAGCCTCTCTGATCTACATAATAAATCAGTCAAGTCATTAATAAGAAATGTCCCCCAATAAACACAGCTTTATTTCCTATCTTGCACTGTAAGTCTGCACTTACAAAAACATGCATTCATCATATGAGAGTTGTCGGGGGCTTTGATTGCACCCTACATTCAGATTCAAATTGATGCATTCTGAAATGAGAGGGAAAATGACCCATTTTTCTGAAGAATCCCACATTTGATAAATCAGGGCCTTTGTCACTTCAGAACATGGAAGGCTAATTATTATATCATATAAATGTTTTACAAATTTGGGCAAGTTCTACAGTTGCTTACATTGGTTCTGTGCTAGTGAATTGAATGTGTTAATTGACATTATATACAGTTAAATAGTGGTAAATTAATTGTAACATTGTCCTAGAAAGTCTTGCCACCTCCTGATATTCTCACATTTTACTTCATTTCCATTAATATTTTACTGCTATTTTACAATTTCTCTCTTTTTTTTCAGTTTTTGTTTATTTAAGTTTTGTCAAAATGATGCCTTTCAAATAAAACTGAATCGTCAGACACTAACAATTCAATGATTATTAGAACTATTCAGGCTCCTGCCTAAAAAACTTCAGCAATAAACTGCTTTCCGTTTTTCTGTGCTATCCATTGCTCTGACCCAATTTTAGAGCCAAAGTCTTGAAAGTTTCATGAAATCTGACAGTGTTTCCTAGTTTCTATTCCACATTCATTAATTCATTCCAAAAGTCTCACCACCATCTGCCCACGGCTCTAACTCTCTCAAACTGGGTGGCTCAGTCATGTCGTATATTACAGCATTTTAAGGAATCCTAATACACTTCACATTCTCCTCACAAACATGGCACAACACGGGCAATGGCGGAACGGGGCCCGAAGCAGTGATGTGCCGCTTAAAGAAGCTGTCACGCTGATTTGCCGGTCTGGAATCAAGCCAGCATGCTGCGTCACCACTTCTGTTATTAGAGAGCAGATTCTACAGCTGCCTCCCGGTGGGGAATAAGCTCCTTGAGTGCAATGAGGCGCAGAAACTTTTGGGCAAACTGATCGTGCTGACTGGTGCTTCTACGGACAGCCAAAGAGCAGCAACAGTGTTGATATAACAAAACAGAGAAAAACAGCTCGGACATATACAAGACAAAGTTTTTATTTCTAAAATTTTGGCTCAAGCGCTTGTATTATTTCCTTAATTTAAAAATTAAATTGAAATTGGGCCTCTGTGTCTTTAAAAACTCCTGCTATTTCTGAAACGTCACCTCCAGGAAATCATCACAACACCCTTCTATTAACCTTTTAGCAATGTTTTTACCAACAGTGCACTGAGAAATAGCTTATTTAATGAGCTCAGTAAAGGTGCAGTTCAGCCAAGTGTTTGCTAATCTTTGCTGACTAGTCTGAAGGAGCTGAGTGAGGGAGTTGCAGGGGAGGGCTGCTCTGAGAGGCAGAAACTTGGGAGCTTTTAATATTCCAGCTCGGATAAGGAGTTTCATTCTGCTATATTGACCTAGGCATTTTGCAGCATGAAAGAATCAAAGCAACACTCGAGGTATGTTTTTGATGGGGGGATAACATTATAACACGATGTAAAGCTCAAGAAAGTTGATTTTGCATAATGCTGCCCCATTTAATACTGAGGTGGATAATTGGATAATATTGTAATCAATACAGGCTTTGTTTTTTTGTCTTTTTTCAAAAATAGCATAATGATCCAATAGTTTGGTAGGTTTACAACGCAAAGACCTTTGTGTCACAATTTATCTTGTCTTTTCCCACCACTGGTTTAACAGCTCATGAGTTATCAGCTTCATCTACACTTCAGTGGGCAGAAGGATGATTTATAGAGCTTATCCACAACTAAAGGAGGGCATCCTGTTTCCCAAATGTCATTTTAGACACAATAAAAAACAGCTTTAATTAACTTTGCTCTCAGATAGTTGTGTACATTAACCGAAAGTCAAGTTTGTGATTTAATAGTTTTCACGGCAGACAAATTATTCATTATTAATTATGAAACTGTTCTACTTCCTGTGTCACTAATGATATTTTTACCCAACATAGGTTTCAGGTTTTGTTTGCAGTACATGTTGGAGTGGTCATCCAATTGAGACTACAAACGTGCATCTAAAAAGCACCTTTTTATTTTTGTCATTTGAGTTCAAAAAGTGGAACTCTTGAATTATGTAGATTTATCACTCAGCATGAAGTTTTATGTATTTATTCTAATAAGTTTGATGATTGAGGCTTGGAAAAGATGAAACACCTCAAATTCAGTTTCTCAGAAAACTAATATAATTAACAAAGTAATTTTTCTCAGAAATAGGTGACTTTTCTTTTGAAGCATTTTTAATGCAACAATTGTCAAAGCACTGCACCATTAATTGAGTCAATACTTAGTCGGGGCTCCTTTTGCATGAATTACTGCATCATTGTGTTGTCATGAAAGTGAAGCACAAGTTGCTGTGGTGACATCCTTCATCCTGTCTGTGATGTTGGCCTGGGTTGCTTATCTTGCTTTTGACTCTCTTGTTTGTCTTTAGGTAAGGTGAGTTTGCTGGCCAATCAGACAGCGATATAATGATCATTTAAAGTAATAAATAAATAAATAACATGTTTTTCTTATAGAGCTGATGTAATATTCTAATCGTAAATGTGTTTTTGTGAGCTGTAAGTAAAAAACCATTATAATTAACAAAGTAAGGCATGAAAACATCAGCTTGTGTGTAAATGAGTTACTGAAATAAATTAATTTTTCAATAATATTCCAATTTATTGCATATCACTACATAGCTGTGAGTAATGAATGTACATTATGGAGTATATATGAGTTCTGTTGAGCAGAATTATTGAAGCAAATTAATTTGCAGATGTTGTGCAATGCTGCTAATTAAAATGAAATTACCATGCTGTGACCTGTATAAGGTCCAAAATCATAACACTTCAAAAACATTGTTACAGAGCATATTTCAGACACCAGCACTTTGGTGCAGTGGAGGTAAATTCCAAGACAGACAGTTGAAATGTGTTTGGGTCAGATTTCTTGAAGAACCCATGCCCTGTCTGTACTAAATTGCACTGCAAGCAAAATCTTTCCAAGTATTGTCGGTCTAGTTTATGGTGCAAACATCTTACACTTGAAATAAGACAAAGCTGACTTACAAGTAACTTTTCAGCAATACTGGAGCTGGGCTTAGGTCAATATTTCCTTAACATTGATGAAAAAGTACTAGTTCTCCATGGTTGATTTTTTTTCACTTATAACATGGGACAAATGTCTGAATGTCTTCAGGGTGAGATTGCTTCAACAGTATCTATGATGTCATGTCTTTGCAGTGCAGTTTGAGATGTGCTCTAAAACACGTTGGTACCTTTCAGAACCTTATGAAGCTAGTGTCGGCTTCTAACAGATCTGAAAAAAAAAAAAATATATATATATAGATATAGATAGATAGATAGATAGATAGATAGATAGATAGATAGATAGATAGATAGATAGATAGATAGATAGATAGATAGANAGATAGATAGATAGATAGATAGATAGATAGATAGATAGATAGATAGATAGATAGATAGATAGATAGATAGATAGATAGATAGATAGATTCAGAAATTTAGGCAACAGAAATGTTGGTCATCTGAACCTAATACTGGAAAATTTTAGTCTGATTTAGTTGAAGACTGAAAAAATGTTGAAAAAATGTCTTTATGTAAATGTCAACTTTCAGCTGTATGTTAAATACAGAAGTGAAAATCTATAAGATTTATATTCTGATGTAACTCACTAAATCCATGTCAGCTTCACATTTCATATGAAAAGTGAAAACTGAAACCAGAAAAACTCAGTGTCCCAAAATCTGCTGGAAGTGATGCAATATTTTTGATATTTTTATGATATCACTTAACCATTAATTTCTGTACAAACCAGGTCAGTGGTGCTATTCTGGTTTCCCTTCATTAACTACAGCCAAGGACTTCCAATATAAGAACCACAGGAGGCCGTGGCGTCACCAGAAAGCTCCCCTTGCTCCGTGGTGGTCCCAGCATGAGTCATTTAAGACCCAAATCAGGACATTTTTAATGCCTTTTTCTACATATAATGCCGTTTTATATAATCTAATTAAGAATCAGCAGTAACACTGTCATAGTCAGCAAGCCTCCGGATAACCAGACGCTGGCTGCTCTTCAGAATGTTACAGAAAAGACTATTAAATGGCACAACAAACCTTTTCTCCTTCCTCCTTGTAATTTATCCATGTTCTTTTTTTTGCATGTTTATTTGTTATTATTGGTGCAATTTTAGTGTTTGATGTTGCGTCTTTAATGTTACAAACCATGAGAGGGGTGTAGAGGAATAACACAGTTGTGATGAAGGGAGAGTCTAATGGAAGATGCAATGAAGTGACATTATGTAAATGCAGTTTTGCTTTTTGAAGCTTTGAATAATGATCTGTAACAACCTTAATCCATTTAGACTGGAGGGTTTGTTTAAAAAGCATTCAGCAATTTAAAGTGTTTGAAAACCTTGCCTTAAAATCGAAGGGATCCAAAGAGCACACACAAACATTTATCCTATAATTTATGACACAAAATTAATATAAAATCAGAACTTTTAAAGTTTGTTGCTGCTACAAGACTCCCATGGCATTTTTAAAAAGCACACAAGCAGTTCTTAATGGGAGAAATATGCTGCTGTGCTTAAAGGAGTTGAATATACTTTCCTAAAGCCAGTAGTCACAATTCTATAAATATTTTATGTTATTAACATTAACTCCAAGAAATTATTTAAAAGTGTTTTCAGTTATCAAAATACACACACA
>NW_006800461.1:59530-73977 GCF_000485575.1 Poecilia formosa | reverse complement strand
TGCCAAATATATATATATATATATTTGGCAAATGCCATTTTACAGGATTTGAGCAAGATTCTGTGTACATCAATACAAGCATCAGTTAGAGATGAGAAGATATGGAGTCAACAATGATTGACAAGTTTATTGTAAATACTGGCAATCCTGTCCAGATTGTCAGTATCTGGAATATTTGACAGCAAATATTCCAGAAGGGTCTGAAAAATAAAGGGGAAACATGCAACAGTATTCACTAAGCACAGTGAAAGATCTGTGATGCTGTCTTATTCAGTCTTATTTCTTAGTCAGAAGCCCAGGGAGCCCTGTTACAGTAGACTGCATGCTCATGCTGTCATATACCAGGACATTTTAAATAAAAATCCAAGGGAATTTTCCATACTTGATCCAACACAAAAGGACAAATCAACTAAAATATTTCACCAAACACAGACTCAGTTCCTTTCCATCCTCATCTCAGTCCCAAGATTCAAATCTCCAAGATTTAAACATGCATATCACAACACCTGCTAAAATACTGGCTTCTAATTAAAAACTGCACAAAACTGTCCTGCACAAACCAGGAAAGTTTGAAATAAACTGAAGTGGAATGAGTATTTTTAGAAAAAGCTAAATGTGCATGCTCAGTTGAACCCACTTTTGGTGATAGAAGATGCTTAGTTAAACTTATACAACAGCCAAAGACTGTTCTGAAAAGCAATAAAAGCTCAATCTGAAGAGGTTTATCAGTCATCAACCTGTAGCTGTGGACTTTTGTTTTATTTGAGTGGAGGGACATTTATTAGAAACCTTTCATAATCTTTGTTGAGGCCTTGGAAAAGGAACCATTCCAGAGTCAGGACTAGTTTTACTTGTACACCATATTCTGTATGTCAGTTGTTTGCTAAAAGATATTTCAGTGAAAATCCAACCTTGCAGTCTAATTTTATGCATCAGATTTTGGGGGAAAAAAGTTTCTTGGGTCAAGAAGCAGTAGTTTTAAATTCTTACCAGGGGTGCATCAAACTGCAATGAGATTTCATGGGAAGGTTGTCATTTCTTTGGTGCAGTGAGCGGTACGACTTTTAACTAGATGGTGTGGAAGTTTCCCACCAACACTCCACTTCCCCTGCAGTGTCTTACATACATAAAGATGTGTTCAGAATGAGTATTTTTAGACTTTCCATCTGGAGGCATAACTCTGTCCTTCTGTACACGGTCACGAAAAGTTCAGTTAGAGAGGAAGTACTGGAGGCATTGCTGCAAAGAACTTGTTCTCCAAAATAGCCAGGCCCTAACCAATGTGACATATTTCCTTCAAGCATTAGTTTTGGAAATGTTTTTTTTTTGTTTGTTTGTTTTTTAACTACAAAAATCAGTTTGTACTCCACTTCCTTATCAGCTGATATCTTTTGCTAATATTAAATTTCAAAGTAAGACAGGATAACTCAGAAACTTACAGTAAAATCTGCATGTGTTGGGAAACCTTAAGTTTCCCAACACATACAATGATGTGACAGTATAAAGCAAACACTTTACAAAAGCTCTGTTGTGTGTAGTACACTGATGTACCCACAGATTGTGCTATAAAAATTAGACAACTTCTTTTCAAGCCTCACAAATATTGTCCGTTCTTTGGGTTATAGATTAACTCCACAAATGTCCAACATGTAGACTCGAGTGTTTGGTAGCAGGTACTTGAAACAAATCAACTTGTAAAAATTTTTTCTCTCTTTATACAATGTTAGTGAGTCAGCATGAAAAGCTGCATAAATCAATACATAATCTAGCAGCTGCAAGTTGTTTAGTTCCATCTGAATTAAAATGAACAGAACTGAACACAACTCATTTATTGCCTAAAGAAAAATTGCTTGTTTTTGGTGTGTAAACAAAAAATCATTAATGTCATTAACACTAATGATTTTAACAAATTACTCTTTGCTTCTGCATCTAGAGGTCCAGCTTGTGTAAAGTGCATCTTAAGGTGCAGAAATTACCTTTCTGCACCTTAACCAGCTTTGTAATATATATATATTTTTTTTATTTTACAATATTGAAAATTATATCAACTACATGATCAGCATTGAATAGTTTGGTTCAAAACTATTCATACACCTGGCAGAGTTAGTTAAAATAATTTTCATTCAGTCAAGAATGTGTTAAAGAAAAGATTGATAATAGTTTGATTCATAAAAACTACAAAATTGAAACACTGAAAAGGTTAAAAATATTTTTAGACTTTCTACCATTTTTTATTCCCTATTCAATTTATTTGTGAACTTTAAGCTGTAGCATCTCCTGTAAACAACCAATCACTTACATGTTCATCTTGCAAGCTTTCAGATGAGCTATGTATAGAAAGGAAGGACATCTTTTATAGCTATGCTGCTGTATACTAATTGTCCTTTGACGCTGGATCAGACTGGCTTAGTTCAGGGTCGTAGTTTGGGGAATTACACAGCCTTTACAATAATCTCTTGCTTTAAGCCAAAACACTTTAAATATTCCAGTGAATAAAACCAGCCTGCCTTCAAGTTGGTGATATGTGTGAAAATGTCAAAATATTCCACTCTGGCATTTGGCTTTGTTCTTTTCCCAAAGCCTCTCAGTTCATTTAAATCATAACAAAAACCTCAGGCTACCTCTGCCCACCAACCCTGGACCCACGCGTTACTTTGCATCATCCCACCACATAACTTATTCCTGACATTTGCTTGAGTGTAGTTATGGTTTTTGTTTTTAACAAAAAAAGCAACAAATTGTGGCGCCCATATGATGTAGCATGATTACATAACTCAATTGTTTTTCTCTCATTTGGCTTTACCAAGATTTTCCACTTTAGTTTACTCTATTCAAACAAAGTCGTTCAAAAAATGAAGCAAATGAAAGACTATATTTTTCACAGTAAATGATGCTGTCCATCAAAGAAGAATAGGCAAAACAAATAATGATGACAACTTGTCTTTGAAAGTTTGTTCCCCTTAGACGTTTTCACATTTGGTCTCATTACAATCGAGCATAAATTAAGGATTGTTTATGAAAAAACATCACAAAGTATTGCATACAGTAAGTGCAAACCAGAAGAAAAAAAATATACCATTTCAAAAGTGTTTTATGAATTCAATATCCTTCAATATCCAAAAGGTGTCTTATGCCTTTGTATGATCCATATTACTTTTAATGTCTTGCATAAAACCATTGCAAACAGATGCCTCATACTCCATTTTATTTATAAACTAATGCATGCCTTTTGAGATAGTATATAAGTAACCAATGCCTGAATGTAATAAATTAGCATAAATCTAAAAAAAAACTTTTTCCACAAAGCCAGAATAGAGTTTTGGTCTTGAACTTTGAGAAAAGAGATCAATGTAATACAATTACAATAGGGCTGTAGCAACAAAATGTGGAAAAAGTGAAGAGGTGTGAATACTTTCCCAATGCAATGAACTTCTTATCAGTAAACAGAGTGAATTTGCAAACAACAGTCATAACTGACCACATGCCTATGACAATTGATCACATGACCACATAACAATGTCTGATTCAATCTGTTAATGCTTTATACTTTTCATCATTTAAAATAAACACACATACCAAAAAGAACAGTCATCAAAAAAAAAACATGTTGATTTGTATTTTATTGCCATCTGAGTGCACATGAAGACAATCTTGTCTCATGTTCTTTGCTTTTGTCCATTTTGCTTTGCTCACTTAGAAGTGGAAGCACCTGTTCAAATCATAAATAAGCAGAAGATGAAGGATATTTCTCCAACATCATATCCATTGCATTTCAGAGACATGCCATTGATTAGTCTGAGCTCCTGCAGTCATTTGAGATATTAAAGTAAATTATGGTTCATGCAACCTTGTTTTCTATTTGTAAAGTAATACCTAGTCCTTTTAAAATAGCTCATTACCAATAAAAACAGTGTGGGTACTTTTTTTTATGAAATAGAAACAATGCTTGTAGTTAGAGACTGTCACTTTTATGTATTCACTTGTGATTGCTTTCTTTGGCTTCTCCTCCATTGCCTTAGTTTCTGTGTTTCTTCCTGCTACCTGTCTCATGAAAACCTATTTATCCCGTCCACATACATTACAGCGTGATTTCCTCTCTTCCTTCTCTCGTTCTCTTTCATGAGTGCTTGTAACTCTATGTGTTCATCATTCTGACATGATATCATCAAAGCCTGAACAATAAAGACATAAACACTTGATGCTTTTGAGAACAGCTGACTGTACATTGTTTTCTGCCCATAAAATGAGACACTTCAGTTTGGCAGAACCTGCAGGTTCAGGACATTAACAACACAGTGGAGGCAGAACATTATTTGTGAAATTGCAGCCAGTGTGTGGGTGGGCAAAAAGCGACCACATCCATATGACATAAACATAGAGGATGTTTAATGTATTTCAGAGTTTTATGCAAATCTGTGACAGTTCCTCCCAAATTGTTCTTTTTTTTTTTTTTTTACATTTTATGTTGCTATTTCAACAAGGGTGCATTGAATAATGGCAAACTCCTTAGTTATTCATCAATCCAACAGTCTAAGCGTGTCATCAAGTTGGAACTCTTGATGTTCTTTTACAAACTTCACAATTTATCATCAACACCGTTGTGTAGTGAGACAGAGATGTCCCAACATCCTCTGATTAAAAATTGAAGAATAAATGAGGAACCAGGAAGTTTGATGGGCTTTTTAATAAACAGCTGACAGTAAGAAACTGGAAAAAAAGTTGTTTTAATATGTTCTTTGTTATTGAACTCTTCATTCTTGGTACAGTTACACACAGGGAAAGAAAGAAAAATATGCTTGAATAACTAAAAACACATATTTACATATATTATTATTTTTCTCGCTGTTTGGTATTAAATTAATTCAAACTGTTCCTTTCCAGGGAAAAAATATTTCTGTTTCCAATATGTAAAATTATTACACTATGTCAAGATGTTTTAAATACTTGACGTTTACTGAAATTCTATTAATATTTGGTAAAATTGACATTTAACTTCTTTGAATTGTGTTAAAAGTTTTGGGTTTTTTTCCACAGAACTGGTTTAAGTTGGTGATGTCTGTAAGCTACCTTTCTCACACCATTTTTAGCTCCGCCCCCAAAATTTCTATTGGACTGAAATATGTGGTTTGTCATCTCCACTCCAGGAAAGAAGGAAAGAAATGGCTTTATTGTCTTTAAATACCTTTGCAGGGTGGTATGCTAAGGATCATTGTTCAAACCTATTTGTGCCTATTGGTTGATTTTACTTTTTACTTTCTTCTAAGTAAAAATATTTCTTAGGTCGTTTACATGAAATTCTCTTCAAATATTAATAAAAACTCATCCAGGCCACCCTGCAAAGAAAGGATAAGGGAGGTGTAAAAGGCATGGAAAGTCTTGACACCTGAAATCTGTCAGTAATTAGGAAGCAATCCCACCACTTAGTCCGAATTGATATCAGCTGGTCCAGAACCAAAGTGTTGAGTAACTCAAAAGCTTTTTCCCTGCCAAAGTTTCAAACAAAAAGTCTCTCACAAAGGACAAAAGCAGAAAACTCTCCCTCAAGACTTTTGCAACATTATTGTTGGAAAACACACTTATGACACTGGGTACAGAAGATCTCCGAAACTACTGAAGGCACCATCAAGGCCATTTGACAAAAGTGGAAAGAGTGAATAAACAAACATGCTCTTAATGAAAATCTACTGCCATCTACCAGAAAGATTATGAAACCAGAGTGGATGTGTGTCAGCAAAACAATGATCCCAATCACACAGCCACTCTTGGTTTCAGAAAAATAAAATAAAGCTGCTAGAATGGCCCAACCACCTCCCTGCAACAAAGGAACATTGTAATGTTTTTTTTTTGTCCTGGAAAAGTTTTATACAATTAAAAACTCAGTGTGTCTGCACTTGTTTGCATCCATTTGATAAAGTGAAATGTATAAGCTGCAAGAGCTTCACATTGGGGTTCATGTACCTTTTTAGTTTTGTTGTAGGATTGCATTTGCATGTTAAGTGTTTTACTTTAAGTTTTTGTTTTAATCAGAATTGCTTTTTTTTAATTAAATGTGTTTTGTGTTTATTGCAAAAGTTTTTGTTTATCTATGCACGCAGATACACGTGAGGTTAAGGAAATGACTTCACATGAATTTTGATTTTTAACTCCTTTTTCTTCGTTAGTCAAGACTATCCCTCCCAAAAAAGTGTCTGGGTGAAACCGTTTGAGAGAGTCTACTGCCCTAATCCATTACATTTCTACAACTATGACAATTTGCTTTGGACTGGTTTTAATCTTTTAAGGTGAGCTTGATTTAATTCCATCATATTTACTTCTAGTTTGAAATGAATAAACAGTGCTGTTTATTATTTTATTTTATTTTATTTTATTTTTCCATTTTGCTGTTGCTTTCTGACTACTAACTGTCAGGGCAATAGCTATTTAGGGCATCCTGTAAATATTTTAAGGATAGCTTTGACAAAGCTTCATTCATGATCTTTTTATGTGTCTGATTTTGAGCTTGTCTTCTCTGATTTTAATGCAAAGATGGCAAATGAGAACTTATCATGCAAGGCTTTAATTCACGTTCTAAAGGTGTACGTATTTGTGCGTTCCTTCAAAAGAAGGCCATCAGAACCCAGAGCAGATGTTTCTTTATTTACTGTCAAGCTAAAGAATAAATGTCAAGTTCAATATAATATGTGTCTTCTCTCTCTCATGCCTTCTGCAGATGCATTCGTCAGTAACATTCCCTGTCACCAGCTCATAATGGTTACGTTTCACTGCTAAATAAATGAACAGCACCATAAAATCCTGGCTCTTGCCTAGCACCTTTTGCAGATTTAAGAGGCTTAGCAGACTGTGTAGTGGTCTTTATTGTTGTGTAGCTGTTTTACGCAATAGCCACATTGTAGTGGATTAGTCACACAAGGCAAGCTACACAAGCTTGATATGTGAAGAACATGGATGGCCACTCATTTGGCAATCAAGAAATTCTAAGTGAAAAATGTGGGTGCTAAGCACACTTACCAACTGCAGTGGTTGGACTCCAAGTTTTGATTAGTGAGCCATGCTACTATAACTGTCTGAGAATGTAACTGTGCTAATGCATCAAGAAAGTGAGCAACACATTTAGAGATTAAAGGTTTTGACACAAAAAGCATCAAAAGCATTTTCAAGCTATTTGATTGTGACATTATGCTTCCTTGAACAGGTTAGGTTAGGTCTATGGGTTATACAAAACATGTTCATTACAGTTTTTGCACACAATCAAACTGTACAGCTCATTGAACTGAGTAGATTTTGTATTTTATATGCTCAGTTCTGCATATATCGAACTCCTTTCAGAATAAGCTATTTTAGGACTTTTTGTCACTTTAAATCAAAACAAGCTGTTTACTCAACCTTTAGCCTTGCATATGAAACTGGCTGCAAATGGGCAATTTTACTACCGAACATCTTTGAAAAGCAAAAGTAGAGTCTCCTGCACAACCAATAAGAATGCACGAAATGCTTTCTGGTAGGTAAGTCAATAACAAAACACTTGTCTTGCAGCAGCCTTTGTGCAGCACATACAGTGGTAAAGCTAGCTGACCAACCATCCTGGAATTAAGCTTGGGTTGCAAGGTGTTAAGCTAGGCTTCGCTGGGGTTGGTAGGTGAGAGGTCGACCTGCTGACTTGTGACATTACATTCCAGACAGTTTCCAGTCACTAAAAGACATTAATTTCTTTTTACAAAAGCTAGAAGCAGTAGTAACCCAAGTGGAAATAAAAAAAATGTGCAAAATGTGAATTTTCCTTAATGCATCCTCTTTAAAACATGTCAAACAGAAGCAGTTACAAACAAATTATGAATATGGACAAAGAACATGGATAGAAAGTTCAGCTGAATTATAGTTTTGGCATTAAAATGTTTTCTAATTAGTGAAATAACTCAATATATTTTGCTTGTTAAGTTGTTTAAACAGAAATCAATTTCAGAGCTTTTATTTCAATTTCATTTGCCTGATATCAAATATTCCTTTGTAAAAGCAAACAATATTATATCTCTTTCAAGATGAAAGAGAGCATATAAGAATAACTGAAGTAATGTTTTATAAGTTGTCATCACCATTAAATATGTAGGTTTGTATAACTTGTTAGGCGATTTTTCTCTTTTTTGTTGTCTTACTCTTCATTCACTTTACCACTTATTATCAGGCTTTAGGTGCTCTCCTTATAATGAACTAATTTATCAGATCTCAAGAATGCTAAAGGATTTCTCCAGACAACATTGTTGATAAACAAGTTATCAGAAGAAAATAAGCCTTGTTATCTCATGAATGTAAAACAATTAGCATATAATCTTGAGATAACATAGAGAAAAGCAATTGAAACCACTTCCTATCTTAGATTCAAGAAAACAGACCTTCAAAACGCTTTACCTGAAATTGGTAGAGGTAGGGAACTGTTAAATGTATCCAAAAGGGATGAGCATCTTTGAGTTTCCCTTGGGGATTATTCCTGAAACCCGCAGGTGTCATATTATCAGACATTTTCCTGTGGATAGTTTTATGTTTCGTTCTGCTTGAACAGCTTGTTTTTAAGACTCCTGGGAAGCGGCGATATGTAGATGTTTTATTTTCTTAAATATTCCAGTAAAAGAGTACATAGTCACCATGCCACAAACAACAAACAATACCAGACTATTGCCACTACATGATACCACATGAATGTTGCCTTTTTTCACTGACTGGAGTTACAATAAAATGTCAGTTACTACAGAGTCAGTCATACCTGCATAAATAAAGGAAAAGGCTGTACAAATATTTCCTTTTATTTTATTTAACCAGGTAAAAGCCCGTTGAAATTAATTTGCAAGAGGGACCTGTGCGGAAATCTGCAACACAAAACAACCTGGTTACACAAAGTTAAAACAAATTAAACCATAAGCCATCTTAATTTAATCCATGAGATTCACTCATGGGCTAAATGTTTGCAACTCCATGTTTGCAATTGAAACACCTTCAACTCATAGAAATGTTGACCATTCTTCCAAGAAGCTCATTTGTGAGGTCAGACACTAATGTTGGACATGAAGGCTTGATCACAAAGGAGTTGAGGTCAAGGCTCAGTGCAGATTAGTTCATTTAATCATGTCCTTATTGCTCTCATTAAGGAGGTCAGTATGTTGGTGTTATTGACATATGTTGCTGTTAATAACACTAACACCAACATGACTGGTGTGCAGTCATGTTGGAACATGGAGGGGTCATGCCCAAACTAGTCCCATACTATTGGACACAAAATTATCAAAAAATATCTTATTGTGTGGAGGGTTTTTCACTGAAACTCAACTGCTGAGAAAACAACTCACACTGTTATCCCTCTGCACCAAGGTTTACACTGAACAGTGTAACTGGGCAAGTGTCGTTCTCCAGACTAGTGCTGAGCTCAGAGAGGCATGATTTGCTGCACCATTAAACGTGGCATTGCCTTCGACCCAACTACATCCAACACTTTGCTTTGCATCAAGATAAAAGCTTGAATGCAGTTGCTCAGCCATGGAAACCCATAATAAGGAGAACTCTACACACTGTTTCTCAGTAAAATTGGAGGGCAACTTTAAGCGATTTTAACACCTGAAATCATTTGACCCAATACTTTTGACCATGTAGTAGTTTTGATATACTCTCTGCAAATCTTCACAAAATCTATGTAACTTAATAAAACTATAAGCTGTTGTAGAGCTTTTATGATAAGCAACCCATTTCTTAGTTTGGGGGTTCAATTTTTTCCTTTTTTACTGACAAGACTTTAAAAAGTAAGTAAGAAGCTGTGAAGCAATAGCATATTGAATCTCTCTGCACCCAACAAAGGCTTAAAATTAATGTTTGATTCTTTTTGTATTGAGCCCTGTCTGGCTCATTTCAATGAGGCACTTCAAAGATTTTTCACAAGAGCTGAGAACAACTTTATACATTGTTGTTGCCTTGTCGATCAGCTATATTGTAACTTCCCAACAACTGTTCAGCAGAAGAAATACACAGTTATCAGCAGTTGGTGTCGGAAATTAAGCTGAATCCTAAATAATTATTTGGTGCTTCAAGGGCTGTTGTTGCTCTGGTGGTCGTTTGAACTTCCTCTCTCAGCAGTTTTCAGATTTGCTGTGATTATGCATTAGACTTATCACACAATAGTTTAACTTACATTGAAGTTATTTAGTTTTGTAAACTGGCAGAATATGTGAAAGTGTATCAATTATTCCAAAAGAGAACTGCGGCGTAGATGCACAGCTGGACCTGAGCAATTGCATAGCTTTTGGACTGAGTAATGTGCATTCAATTTGTTCTCCCACGTTGAATAATTTACTGTACACTAGTTAGTAACTTTTTTACAAAACTAAAAAAAAAAAACACCTATGTGAATTAACATTTTGCAGTCAACGGTGTCAGAAACCAGGACAACATAAAACAGACTGGTTTCCATCTGGGCTTCATCCCTGGAATGTTTGCAGCTGCTGTTTTATTGTCTTATTTATGTAACTATGTGTTTGATGGCCAGATGCTTCAGCTCATTCTGCATTGTTTAAATTGAGACCTGCTGTGACTGATGGCAAAAATCTGCTATTTGTTATTAAATAATCTACATATCATAACCTGAAATTATTTTTCAGATATTTGAGGATGAAAGACAACCTTGAGAATGCAATACTGAGAGAATAAAGACAATAAAAATGTTACATACACAGTGCAGTAATTCAGCTGTTTTGCAGCAATAGGGCCCTTTTTGTAAAGCTCACATTAAATGGAAATCTTGGCTGCTGCATTCTGTAGAAAGAACAATACAGCTAATTGATCTGACATGATAGTTTACCTTCAAATTTAAATTTCAAACAAAACAAAAGTGTCTCTGGCAAAGTTCTTGTTAGGTTTCTACTAAATTATTCACCAACGTGGGCATATGATCTCATTAGACGCACCAAATAAGCCCAAGAGCTGCAGATTCATTCGTCTTTTTAAAAAGCTAAGATCAGCGGTTCTCTAACAGAGCTCTTCGCACCCCATCATCCTCTCAACCTTCATGTCCTTAGTTTTCAAAGGTTGGCTTTTAATGGCAAAATATTGTTGAGATCATTTTTTTTTCTGGGTAATGGCTGCAAGACTTACTTGGCAATATTACCTTTGGTGTTTTTCATTCTACTAAGACAATCACTATAATAAATATATTTTTACATGTACTGCCAGTTTTCCTTGCAGTAAAATGAAGGCAACAGCATCATTACGTCAGTCACTTTAAATGTTTTACCCAGGGCAGAAACAATTGAAGGAACTCTAATGACTCAGTCTTAAAAACATCCTGGAGGCAGAGTCTTTGACTTGATTCTTTAAGTTACATTCACATTTTACTGTTATTCATGTACATTCTGTGCTTCTGGATCCATTTAGTGTGAAGGAGTAAAAAAGAAGACAGCAAGAAGAAATTCAGAGAAATATCCAGTAAATTTGATAAAATAATGAGCCTTTACAGTAAGAGCAAGAAGAAGATGAGAGAATTATCATGCACAAACTGCAGGACAGTTTGCGAGGTTGATATGCGATAATTAGGAGTGGATTGATTTGATCTGCCTGCCTTTGTGAGCAGCTTGTTCTTAATTTGTTATGTGTCAGGTGTTGCTGTTTCAAGAAAACACAATTGGATACCTTGTAAGATTAATAGTTAGCTGTAGCGTGGTTAGCAACAGTTTCCAACTACGGGTCTCAAAGGTTAACCTTCAAAAACCTTGGTGTTATTGTCATAATGCTAATAACTATTTTTATACAAAAGAAAAAGAAGCCATTTTCACCTTTAAAAAATTATTCTCTGCTTCTGCATGAAGCTTAGCTGAACCCTCCATGGCTGTGTGTGACGAGTGCCGTTCATTTTTTCATTCAATAGAAACTTAAAGGTTGAAATGGCAACGTGTGGGCACAAAATGGACGTACAAATTAGCAAAGGGGTGAATTGACCCAGAACAGATAAAAGCAAGTACATGCTGTGTGTGTTTACACACTCACTGTAGTCAGCTGCTCCATGTATGTTGTTTCTTGCAAACAATATGACAGATCACTCACTGCCTTTGAAAGAGAGGAATTGCTGTTGTGAACAAAATGTTTTGTTGCAGACTCTCTTGGTGAATATGTGGTAAATGCTCACAGATTTGGTTATATTCACGATGCACAACTTAATGTTAAACAAGTTCATTTCAGCTTGTTTAGGTTTCATGTGAAACCAAAACGAGTTTGTCCACAGGTGAAAAAAAAATAAAGAATAAAAGGTAAAAACAAATATGTTAAATAAACACTATCAGTCGAAGTGAATATCAAATATCAGTATCATCAAAAGAGAAACCAGTAGCGGATTAAATGCATGGCTACCCTAAGCACACATATTTAACCTTTACCTGACTTTCTTAAAATGAAAAAGTGCAATAAATAATGTTAATGGTTAATGTGTATATCAAGGAAAAGTGGAGGGAAGTCTTTCAAACCTTTTCAGATTGAAAACATAAAATAAAAAGAAAAACTTTGACATTGGCTTGTACTGCTAATAGTAGTTAGCATCACAAACAATTGCATATTTTTCATGTTATGTGTCTTTCAACCTAGCATGTGGAAGGAAAGGTAATTTCATTTCAGGTACAAGGCAATTCAAAGTACTTTACATGATTAGAAGTACAAATTAGCAAAGGGATGACTTGACCTAGAACAGATAAAAGCGAGCACATGCTGCGGGTGTGTAAACGGCCTCAGTCTGTGCTCTGCTTAGGTATGACGTCAAAAGGCAAGGATATGTGTGTACATGTGCATTTCTGAATTAGAAAAAGGGGGCATGGTTTTTGTTGTAGACTTACTGAAAGTTGAAGGTTTCAAGGAAAAATGGACACAAAAAAGATGCATATAGGTGCAATTTAGGGTCAATGCATTCAACTATATTGTTAAATAACTATGCATCAATTTCCAAAAACAATGAACTGGAGACCGGTTTGCATAAGAATCAAAGGGCGTATGTCTTTAAAAAGAAACATGTAATTCTTATATCATCAATAAGATGTGTGAGAACTGGAGGAAATACAAGCAGCCACATAATAAAACCTGAGGAAATGAATCAGCTGTCACTCAACTGAATACATCTAATTATAACTTTTACTCCATTGCAATATATGCACTTACAACATTGAATCTAAGTGTTGTTGTTTTTACATATTGGAAAACTAAGTCAATCCTTGACAATAAGAACATCTGAAAAAAACTGAAATATCAGTGTTTAGATGTGACAGTATAGAGATTAGATTTTATGCTCTGAGACCCTCCAGGGCACAGTAAGGCAGCTCTAACAAGCCAGTCTCAGTACATCTCTTTGACCTCCGCTCAATAAATGCTGGTCAATAGTGAGCAGGTGGCTGTTTTGCAAAAATGTATGCATACAAATATGAATAATGTGTTTAACTCTGTGGTTCTGACTTCAGCTGGACAGAGAAGACTGAGTGAGAGACAAAGGAGGGCAGATCCTCCTTCCTGTACACAGAAGGTCATGAAGACGGTCATAATAAATGCAAAATGTGCCACTTATGCATTCTGTGTGACATGAATGCAGATCTGGAGCTTTGCAGTTTGACAGCATTAAGCCGATCATCCCTCAGTCTGTTTTGTGTCAAGATGAGCCTGTTAAGTGGCAATTATTTTGTTAACATTTTACCAGAAATTAGGCTTCAGTTTAAGTTCAACCCATCTATTGTATGTCAGTCAGTTCCAAGCAAACTCTCTTTAGGTGTTGAACAAGGTTCGAATTTTCTCATCTGCCAAAACAAGCCCTGGAGTGTGAGATGGACAGCTGTATTATTTTGGCCAAGGCCAGCAGGTCATTATCTTGTTCTCAGATTGTCTTTGGAGGATTTCCGGGCAACAGTGAAGTGCTCACACACACAGAGACATGCAGACACACACAAGTAATGAAGAGATGCACATAAAGACTAAAAGAGTCTCACAGCAAATCAGGCACAGTAGTGAGAAAAAACAAGTCTACTAATTGGTGTCCTCAAACGGGGTTAAGGTTTGTCAGAACTCTAACTTTTCCTTAGGGCTTTTTTTAGTTGTGAAAATGAACCCAGCCTCACTTTAGACTTAAAAGCATCCCCAGCACCTCGTACTCCCACAACACCTTCCAGAAAACACATCAGGAGATACAGCCGTAAGCCTTCTCCAAATCCACAAAACACATGTGAACTGGCACCCAAACATGCAAGATACCCTCAGCAGTTTTGCTCTGTTCTGGAGGCGGGATGAAAGACATATTTCTCCTCCTGAAGGAAAGATTCAACAATTACTTACCAACACCCCAGAGAAAGCTCTTCCAATGCAGATGTGTCTCCTCAATATTTGGAACACACACCGAGGTTCCCTTGCTTTATTCTATTTAAAATGTATGTCCCAGTCCTCCATGTGTCATT